>NC_045714.1:30023081-30323081 GCF_009834535.1 Camelus ferus
GACACAGCCTCCTGTCCCAACCCCACCCAATCTCCCTCTCTTCAAATACAAGTCCTTTTAATTATTTTACCTGATCCTTTTGCCATTTAGCTCTATATCGTTAAATAATGTTTAGATCACGACTTACTGATTCACTCTGTTCACAACTTGTTGATTTCTCACTAGGGAAGATGAGGAATTTGCTTTTTATCATCATTCTTTCTTCATCTCTCCCCTGTCCTCATTATCCCACCATGGATGTAGATGTATCTTATTTTGGGTTAGCTCTATATTTCACATTTACATTGTCATTACTAAACATACATGTGTATGTATGTCATTACTAAGCATGTAATGTGTATATATATATATGTGGTACATTCATAGCTGAGTCATGCAAATGTCATAATTACTTTCCATTTCCCGCACAAAATTTTGTTCCCTGTGCCTTGTTTTATCATTTGGTCAGACTGTTTTGTGCTTACTGCTAATTCCACGTACACACAGCCTCAGAGGTGGCAGCCTCTCCATCTCTTTATTGAAGGTGGTCTTCCCTGGCCCTTCTCATGCTCTCCAATCTGCATTCTCTGCCTCCAGATCTCTGCTCCACTGTCTGCTGGGGCTTTTTCTTCATAAAGTTGAGGATGGATTACCTTTGCCTTGTCACTGCGTTGGGATTCCCAATTCTTATTTTCCTTGTTCTTGCTTAATCCTTTGATTTCGAGGATTTTATCTTTATGGGGCTTCCTGAGAATGTATGCAAGGGAGGCATACTTTTTGGGAGCTGATATGTATGAAAACACTTTCATTCTGCCCTTCAACATCAGTTACTATTTTGGCTGAACAGAAAAATTCTAGTTTAGAGATGATTTTCTCCTGGAATTTGGAAGGCTTTCTTCCATTGTCTTTTAGCTTCCTGTGCTGCTTTTGAGAAACTTAATTCTCTTTCTTGACCCTCCATAGGAAAAAAAAAACTTTTTTTTTTCTTCTGACAATGTGTTGGAGTTTCTCTTTGACCTCAATGTTCTGACTTTACATAAATTTTGGACGTTGGGTTATTTTTTATTCACTATGCTGGGCATTCATTGGGTTATTTCAATTTAGAAAATTCTGTCATAATCCTGGGCAATGTTCTAAAATTGTTTTGTTTATTACTTCCTCTTAATTTTCTCTCTTTTTGGAACACTGCCTATCTTGGATATTGGACTTTCTGGGTTATTCTTCTAATTTTCTTATCTTCTCTTTCCTGTCTTCCTGCTTTATCTTTTTGCTCTACTTTCTGTGGCATTTTCTAACCTTAACTTCCAACTCTCCTGTGCCGGTTTTCCTCTCTGCTATCATGTTTTGCATTTTACAGAGCTCCTTTCTGTTCTCTGAACAATCATTTTTATAACATCCTGGTCTCATTTCCAATTCCCTCCATAATGTTAATTTACTTTGTTTATTTTTAAAGTCTGCTTCCAATGGCTGGTCTTTGATCCCACCCAGTTGCTCTCTCCTGCTTGCTTTGTCTCCATCTTTCATATCAGACACTTCCCACAAATATCTGGTAATTTTTGGCTGCTGTTTTATTTAAAAGAGTGGAGCAAAGGAAAAAAAAAGCTGATTAAAAGGTCTAAGGACATAGGCAAGCTTATATAAAATGCGGCTTATACAGTAGAGAGACCAGGCTAGAATATTTCCTTGGGTATCTTTGGTAGCAATAATTTTAGTCTTTTATGTTGGCCAGATTTCTCAGCAAAGATTCTTCCATGGGTTAGGGTATGGGTGTATTTTAAACAAAGTGTGGTTTCTCGCTATCATTATGTGTTGAAAGCTTACTAAATCTTTACTTTCTGCGTATTGCCTCATGTATTATTATGATAATCATATAGGATAAGTGACATTACTATCCCCAATTTGAAGGTGAGGAGAAGAGGTTTAGGAGGGGAACCACCCCTTTATCAACGTCATCTCATTAGTAATGTAGGAGGCAGGATTGGCTTTCTCCACCATAGCCTTAAAAATGATTATTATTTTAATAGATTATGAATGAATACATGAAATCAGTGGACAAGAGATTACAACAGATAATCAGCTAATGTTCGGTAAATAAAGGCCAAGACAGAAACTTCAAAACAGAAGGCTGGCACGAGATTTTAATCTCTATACATAGCATGCAGATTGGTGCAGGCCTTTGGGTTCAAAGGCAGTTCAGCAGGTGGAAAAGAATGAAAGCTTGAGTGAAACAAGAATTCTGGTTAGAGCTTTGAACAACGAAATATTGGAGTAACAGTAGTTTCCCCCTATAATCCCACTACATATATATTATATACATTAAGTGATGTTTTGAATCCTGACTGGAACTGGTAAAAGCATTGCAGGTGGCAGAATAACATGAAAAATTATTTTCCTACCTCATGACTAGTTAGAAACTGGTCCACCCCTCTAAATGCATCACTGCCACATTTTATTATAACTTCAAATTTTCTCTTAGGACTGATCATGGCCAGGCTGCATTCTGAAATATCTAAAACCATCAATGGGGTTATAGTCACTGTTTTCCTAATTTTATCATTTTGCATTTTCTGTACTGATTTCAGTGATTTTATTATACTTTTGGTTTTACTTTCCCAAGAATATCCTTTAATTCTATTATTTCCATTTTTATGAGGATACAGGCAAAAAAAAAGCACTTTATTAACAAAGGTCAAGCAAAAGATGTTCTGTCATTGCTCTAAATTCCTCTTTGAAGCTCCATGTTTAAATGAAGAAGTGGTCTACCCTGCAGAAGCAAAGAATTGTAAATACTCTCCCAGCTTCCCACCACCACACAAACACTTTTTAGTGTTGAGTTCCAAGTAAATACACTTATCTAACAGCCCTTTGTACAAAGGCTCACATTTCCAGATAGGATTAAGTCAAGATAACTTTCCTCCCACTAAAAATATAAGCAAATGATATGGATGGTCTCAGAAAATGACACATCTTTATTCTGTAGATTAAATCCAATATGTAAACTAAATAGCAGCCTAAGAATTATTCTGCTATAAGAGTGGCTGAGAAGGCTGTCACACCACCAGTCACTGCATCTGATTTGATTGTTCAACTCACACAAATGGGACATTTCAGATATTAGGAAAAGTATGTCAGCCAAACTTGTACATTCATTAAAAAAATAGTTGGCGTGTCTTATAGATCCCTCTAAGTACAAATTTGGCTTGCTCTTTGCAGGCTGCTTATTATCGTGGCATGCTGGTGCAAGGATGTCCAAATTTTTGAAGCTTCTCAGATGTTTATAAGCCCTTGACTATCGCCTGTGAGTAGTGTGGTAGACCCAATGCAGCAATGGCACCAGTTCTCTACCTCTCCCTGTATCCATCCCCTTTGCAATGTGATTTTATAGCTTCTCCTATCCAGCAGTAGACCCTTTGCCTACCCCTCAGACCTGAGCTGGTCTTGTAACTTGATTTGCCCAGAAAAATAAGGATGCAGAAGTGGCAGTATGCTGCGTCTGAGCCTAAGCCTCAACCATGTCTGGCCATTGTGAAAATAAGTCCTGGCCAGCCTGCTAGAGGGATGTGAGAAGCCAATGAAGAAAAGCTTAGTCATTTCAGCTGCACCCATCCAAAGCAGCTTGGAGCCAGCCCACTTCCACACATGACACAGCACCCAGCCAAGGTCAACAGAGTTGCTTCCCAAACCACAGTTGACTTCAGGCCTATGAGCGTGTCCAGCCAATACCAGAAGACCTGTCCAGCTGACCCCATACTCAGAAGCAGCCATAAGTATCTACTGTTTAAAACCACTGGGGTTTGGGGAGGTTTATAACACAACAAAGTAGCAGCAATAGATAAATTACATGAGTATGGGTACCCCTAGTCATTAAACCGAAGTCTTGCTCAACGTATAAAAGACTTTTTAAAAAAAAAATCAGTTCTTTCGTGTTCTTTCTCTTTGCAAAGCCAGGGTTTCTTCCATTTGACCAAAGTCATTTGTCATGACTTCCATATTTACTTTTTAGAAATCCTGAAAGATTCCATTTTCACAGATTAGAATTCTGAGTCTCCTCTTAGTCAAGAGTAACAAAACACTTCTTACGTAACAGAGAAATAAATCGATGTATCAAATGTTATGACTCATCATGTACACGAACCTAAGGAGAAACTTTCATTTTTATGACACTTGATTTTTTTTTAAAGCACTTATTCTTTTAGTTCTAGAGGAAATTCAGGAAGTAAATTCTTATCATCCCCATCGCTCACACAGAAAATCTGAATCTTAAAACTAATAAGTGACTTTTCCTTTTGCAGGTAACTTTTCATAATAGGTTGAAGTAACAGCACAGAACAGGGCAGGGGGAGGGTATAGCTCAAGCAGTAGAGTGCATGCTTAGCATGCATGAGGTCCTGTGCACAAGGTCCTGGGTTCAATCCCCAGTACCTCCTCTAAAATAAATAAATAAACTTAAATCACCTTCCCTCACTAAAAAAAAAAAAGCACATTTCCTCTACTTTAAAACATGCTATTTCATGAGTGCCATGAACTATTCTGGAGAAAACAAAAGGCAGATGTAACCGCTTCCAAATATTTAAAATTAATATTTCTGTGTGATAACTATATATTACGGGGTTATAATATCTTATAATTAATTAGGTAACACCTCAGCAATTTCCAGGCCCTGGGGATATAGAAAGGGAAGTTAAATGTGTAGAAAGGGGAGTTAAACATCTCTTTCCATAGATGGTAATACCATTGTTTAGAGAGTTTAACAAGGTCGCAGGGTCATGCAATGGTGGAACCAGATGTGGTTCATCCCAGTTTTTAGACACCATCACCAGAAGCCTGAGTCTGACCTTTTGCTTGAAAGAGATTTATTCAGGTTGTGTCCTTAATATCCTGTGTGTGCAAGTTGCACACCAACACAGCTGAGATCGTCATGGCCCAAGAGGAAGAGCCAGGCCAAGTGAGTTAAAGGGGAGACAGACGACTGCTGGGTGAGCAGTGTTGAGAATTTGCAAGCTAGGAACTCACTTGGACACACCACACAGAAGAATCTATTCATGAAGAAATAGACCAGATTGATTCATTGGCTTCTGTGGTGCGTGTTGTTTGGAGTTCATAGAACAGTCTCTGAATCAGTATTTTGTTCTCTCAAAAAGAAGGGGTAAGTGCGCTGTCACATCCAATTAAGGAAGAATATTCTTTGATACCAGCAGTGTGGATAGGCTGAGCCTGTCCTTACTGGGCAAAGAGTTGCCAGTTGTTCTCTGGAAGATCTTGGATGCAAATTAGAGCCCGCAACCCTCTGGAACCCAGGACTGTGGCCGCAACTGAGAGCTGCACACGGTGTAAGTGGTGAGTTAAACCACGGACCCCCATCTGTTTGTGCTCCTCAGCAAGACCAAGTTACTCTTCCAAAGACTGGCTGCAGCCTGGTTAGCACCCCAGGTCCTTCCAAGTACATTTGCGTCCTCCGTCTCCCGTCATGCGTGGGCTAAGTGCTCAAGTGAGTTTCACTTCCACCACTTAAAGGGTAGGGGAGCAAACATCCATGTTGGATGGCTTCTGTGGACCCTGCAGACCCACTCTCCATCCTTCTCCATCCTGCTCTCTGCCCTGGCCCTTGGGATGCTAACCAGGATGGGTTTATCCATAGCAGTATCTCACTCTTTGTTTCCTGGTTGGCTTTAGCCGTGGGAGGAGATGGGAGGAAGGAGAGAGGGGAAAGTCAGGGTATTATTTCTCCTGGCTCCCTGCTCTCTTCCATCTCCTGAGGACCCCAGCCCTGTCAAGTTGCCCTTGCATACAGCCCTCTCCATAGGTTCTGGGAACGGTTTCTCCTTACCTTTTCAGGTCTGGGAGCGGTAGAGAGGCTCCCTGCTGTGATTGCTAGTCCCCGTGTGCTCTCCCCCTTGTTTTCTTCCCTGACCTTTGTATCAGCTCCTTTACTAACCTTCCTCAGTTACTCAGCTTGTGTGTCATCTGCTTCCTGCTGGGACCCCCTGACTCATACTTTGCTGGATGGCATCTTACTAGACCCACTCAAGGTTATTGCGTTCATTTATTTAAAAACACATGTGACATGCTGATTGCATTTTAATGAGCAGTCTACATCCTATATTGGAAGGCACAAGAACTTGGTTTTCATCCCAGCCATATGTGACTTAGCTTTGTGACCACAGGGAATTAAATTCTATTTTGAAAGCTTTTTCTTGTCATCTGATATATGCCAGGCACTGGCTAGGGTCTGGGAATGCAAAAATAAATAATACAAGGTATCCAACCCCATGAAGCTCATAACCTTAACAGGTGAGACAGAGACATAAATAAAGATCTCTAATACAATGTGAGCGAACTGTATGGTGGCTTACGTAAGTGTTATATTTACTGCGTGACCTTCAGTTTTTTTGTTAGGTAAATGTGCACAGTGATGTCTATCCTGCTGATTTCATGAGATGAGAAAAAAGTGATTAGACATTAGAGGTGAAAATATTTTGAAATACTTAAGATGATTCAAAAGCATTAGTATCATGTTATTATTACGTTACTTGCCTTACTTCTTACCCATTTAAAATGAATTAATGAAAATGTTTATTCCTCCCTGACATTATGGGAAACTTCGGTATTACCTCTCTCCAGAAAAAAAATTTTGCCTAGCATGAGTTTAAAGAAATAAGAATACACATCTTGAATATCTAATCTTGTGAATTTTATCGCATATTCAGCAAGTAGTATTTATGATAGACTATAAAAAGTAAGTCACAAAGTCAGTGGAATCCTGTTGGTTCCCCTGAGCTGTAAATAAATCTGCCCAGATAGGAATCGAAGATAATGCTTCAACTAATTTAAAAAGCAATTAATAAAATAGTTTACTGGTTGTATGCAGATGGCTTTCCCTGAAGATAAATGATCTATATCTTTGTCTAAGCTTCTAACTGAAACTATTTGAGCAAAGACTAAAAATCAATTGTTTTCTTCAAAATGCACAGAGATCATGTCTGATGCCCAATTTTGGTCTCCTCCTTCTTATAGTAAAATAAGTATCTCTTTTTTGGACGGAACTTTATTCATGTAGTTTAGGCTGCTCATCTTTTACCTCTTTTCACCTTGGGAACAGAGACCCAGGTCAAAAAAGTTGGAGAAACCTGAACACCTGGCCACAAGGTTGGGCTTGAGATAAGTCACGTGACCAAAAGGAAGCCAGTCAGAATCGTCACTGAAAGAATCTGCTGCAGCTGCTTGGAAAGACTCCCATGTATCACTGGACAGCTTGTTCCCCATGAAGAAAGAGCCTAGTCAAAAGATGGAAAGTGAGACAGATGATTCAGCCATAAATTAAGAAAGATAAGCCCATAGACTTTTCAATTACATCAGCAAAAAAAGGCAAAAAAAAAAAATCCTTTCTTTGCTTAAGTTAATTTGATTTAAGTATCTGGCACTGACAATCAGGTCTTGATTATTGCCTGTTGCCGTGTAACTTAAAATGAAAATGAGTGAATTAATTGGAAATTTGGGTTCACCTTTTCCCTTAAGAAAATTCAAGGGAAAAAGAACTCAGAAACAGTCTAATTACTATTTCCAAAGCAACGTGAGATGGTTTGGCAACTGGAAAACAAAAAATAGGAAACTATGATCAAGGGATAATTTGAGAAAAAAGAAAAGATTTGTGTAAATTAGAAATAGAATTATTGAATAAACTGTTTAATTGAAGAGCTGGAAGAAAACAAATCATTTAATTTTCTAGGACATAAAGTTATTTATTCAGTCAATGAATATTAATTAAATACCTACCATGTGCCTGGTTCTGATACTACACAGTAGGCACTTGGTTTATGTTAGTGGAAACAGACATAGACTTCTGTCCTTCAGAGTTGACCTTCTAGCTGCTGGAAAAATGACAATAAATACAATTATAATAAATGGAAGAACATCAGAGTATCTGGCAACAAATAAAAGAGCATGGAAACACACATTGGGAATACTGGAGGAGGGAGGAGGATTTTGGAAATTAAATGGGACCATCAGGGCCAGGCTTAGTGTGCAATTAAGAGCCAAGCAAAGACTTGAGAAAGAGGAGGGGATGGGTCAAGAGAGTGTCTGGAGGAAAAGGAAAAAGGAAGGGGGAATAGGTTGCACAAAATCTCTAAGCAGGAGTGTGCCTGGAGAAGTGGAGGTAAAACAAAGAGACTACGTAGCTGGATTGGAATGAGTAAAGGCGAGGGGAGCAGCAGCTGAAGCCAGAGGGGAACCAGAGGCAGACCATGTAGGGTTTTCTTGTCTAGGGCAAGGACTTTGTTTGCTCTCAGAGAGATGGGGAACCACAGCAGGGTTGGAGTAAGAACGTCACGATCTGACTTACGTCAAGCCCAGTTCACTCTGGCTACTGTCCTGGGAAGAGATCATAAAATGCCAAGCCTAAAAACACAAACATAAAGGGGAAAGAAAGGAAAAATTACTTTAAAGAATAGTTACGATCAAAGGTTAGTTTGGAAGATATAACATTCACATAACAGAAGTTCCAGAAAGAAAAAACAGAAACTAGGGGTGAGGGGTTGGGGATTGGGGAAATAATCACAGAAATCATAGCAACAAATTTCTCAAGGGCCAACGAAAGGATGTCTTCTGACTAAGAGGCTCACTGAGATTTGGATAAATGTAAAATCTCCATATCTGGAATCAATTTTTAAAAATTTAAAAAAAAATGAGCCCAGAATCTTTCAGAGGAAGAACACCAGTAAGGTAATTTCCCAAGAAATGACAATGAGAATGACATCTGCCCTTTCATCACTAACAGCAGAGGCCAAAGATAATACCGAAATGTCTTCCAAGTTTGGAGAGAAACCTGTTTTGCACTAAGGATTCCAGCTCAGTCCAACTATCAGTCAAGCCAGTGCAAGGGGAAAATAAAGATGTTTTCTCACATAAAAAGATTCAAATAGATTTTGCGGAAATTCTACTTGAGAATGAACCTCAGCCAAATACAGAGAAAATTCAAGAACTCTGAGGACGTTGGAAGCAAGAAAATAATAACTGGGAATCAGTGTGTTATTTGAAATTATGAAGTTAAGCTATGAAATAACTGAAAATTAAAACAAAACTAACAAAATTTGAAAAGAGAAGGAAGTACATAGAGCCGAGGCAGACATGGGGTAAATTACTTTATAGAATCAATGCCAATATACAGGTTAAGGATTGACAAGGGACATGGAAGAATTGACATAATTACTTAGAATGAGGGAAGAAAATAAGAGCTTTAAAAATGATTCTGAGAATTGGAGCTAGAGAGTCAGAAGGAAGGAAATAATTACTTTTCATTTGTACTGTTCCATTTTTTTAAAACTTTTTTTGTATATGTATATATTACTTTCATAAGAAATTAACAAAATGTAAAATTTTGTTTTTGTGTTTCTCATTTTTATTGGGACTCAAAAAAAAGTCACATGCCTTAAAGAGAAATCCCCAAAAACCACTCATGGGCCATGTGCAGTATCTAATATGTGACTGTGATAGCTCCTGGTGAACACCAGGAATGTCATTTGTTATTATGGGATGGAAACATTTGAGCTATTGGAAAGGCTGTCTACTAAAGAAGCATCTTTCAAACTTTCTCCGAAGTTAGCTTGCTGTTGAGAATTCAACAGGCAATCTGGGCAGATGAAACTAGATATTTGAGCTAATAACAGATTTTTAATTCTGAAATTAGTCTATGAAGTTGAAACTAAAACAGCAGGTGTAAAAGATACAGGTGATGCCCCAACACACATTATACCTGTCGCAGTTAATTATAGATGATAATTTCACAGAAAATAACTGGTAACATTATCAAGTACATATAAGCGCAGGAACAGGGAAGATCAAGTCAGTCACCATCATAGGGAATTTGTGCATGTTGTTCACTTTTCCAATAACCTTAAGAGCTAGGTATTTGACAGATGAGGAAAGCTAGGCTTGGAAATAAGTTCATTAAAATAGCAAAAACAAGATACAAACAGTGAGTGTGAATGTGGTTAAAAACTTTGTCTAATTTTTCCCACTGAATTCCACCGTAAAATCAAAGATCCCAGTCAGCTGGTGTGCACTGCTTAGTGAAGGAGTTTTGACACGGTGGGCTTGTTCAATTACTCTTGCAAACTGGCTTCTACAAGTGACATCCTAAAGTCTCCGTGAAATTTCATGTCTCCTCTGAGGCACCTTTCTGACTGACCATTCTCTTTAACTGAAAATAACCCCTCTTTCTCATCTGTGTGCAATCCCTGTCATTCAAGATCAGAAGGACTTCTGTTTTCCTCCTGTGATTAGCATTTGGGGGTGAAAATCTACTCCATCCTTTCCTCGCCAAGTGAAGCGTCCCAGTGAGTTGCAACTTCAGAGGAAAAGTCCATTTTGTTCACGCAAAATCCTTGCACCTGTGAGCTACTGATTACCAGCTACACACCTGCCATATGGAAAGCTTAGTTCCTTTCCCCTCTTCCGCTTAACGGATTGTTTTGAGTAACAAATCAACAGCATCGTGTCATCCTGACTGCATCCTGATCTCATCCAGGCTCAAAAGCCCTGCAATGCTTCAGCTGAGGGTGTCAGTTTCACTTTCTCTCTTTTTTTAATTTAACTTTTTTGTTTTGAGATCATTGTAGATTCGCAGCCAGTTTTAAGAAATAACATAAAGAGATCCTATGTACACTTTATTCAATTTCCCCCAAAGGAAACATCTTGGAAGATAATAATGCAATTATCTCAGCCAGAATGCTGACATTGATACAGTGGAAAGCCAGAACACCTCCATCACCACAAAGATCCCTCAAGGTGTCCTGTTATAGCCACGTCCACTTACCTCCTAACTCCACACCCTCCTTAACCCTGGCAACCACTAATCTCTTCTGCATCACTATAATTTTGTCATTTCAAGAATGGTACACAAATAGAATCATATTGTATAAAACTGTTCGGTATTGGCTTCTTTCCCTCAGCATAATACCATGGAGATCCGCCCAGGTTGTTGCATGTATCAATTGTTTAATTGCTGAGCGGTATTTCATAGAACGGATATACAACAGAGTGTCTAACCATTCACGAATTGACCATCTGGCTCGTTTCCAGCTTTGGGCTGTTATGACTAAGGCTGCAACTAACATTTGTGTACAGGTTTTTGTGTACACATAAGTCTTTATTTTTGTGGAATAATTACCCAGGAGTAAAGTTGCAAGGTTGAATAGTTGTTGCATGTTTAGTTTTTTTAAGAACCTGCCGCTCTTTCCTAGCGTAGCTGAACTATTTTACATTCTATTCAGCAACGGCTGGGTGGTCTAACTTCTTTGCATCATTGCCAGCATTTGGTGCTAGCAGTATTTTTTATTTCAGCCATTATGATCGTCATGTAGTGATATTTCATTGGGGTTTTAATTTGCATTTCCCTAATGCTAATGATGTTGAACATCTTTTTATGTGCTTATTTGCCATCTGTGTATCTTTTTTGATGTAATGTCTGTTGGGGAGGCCATTAAGAGGACAGTTCAACCTCAGGCTGGCCCTGGGCAATCTGAGGCTCCTTTCTCCCTCCCTTGTCCTTGCAATGCAGTTCCACCCACCGTTTCTGCACTAGGAGCCACTTCAAGGACACAACCTTGAGAGAGTATTGTCTTATTGAGACCATCTGGGCTGGATACATGATTGAACTCAGTCAAGGTCTCTGTATAAACTCTTAAGATTCTGGTGGGTGGGTGCAGAGATCTACTTAGCTTGTGGCTGCTCAAGACAAGCTTCATATGTAAGTTCCCTTGCTTATTAAAAGCTGACACCTACCAATCTGGAGTGGCCTGTCTCTTTCTCCTTGCCCTCCAAGAATAGGACCTGTTTTCAAATTTCACTCAGGGAGTTCCCAGGGTTGTGAAGCACCAATGTTTCTTCGTGTCTTTAGACCATGTTCTAGTGGGATTCTTTGATCTTTTATTGTTGAGTTTTGAGTGTTCTTTATATGTACTAGATACTAACTAGTCCTTGGTTTGATATGTGTCCTCACCATATTGGCACCCTGACCTTGGACTTTCAGGCTCCAAAACTGTGAGCAATAGATTTCTGTTGTTTATAATCCACCTAGCCTGTTTTTTGTTTCTTTGATATAGCAGCCTGAGTGGACCAAGACATGTGGTTTGCAAAAATTTTCTCCCATCCTATAGTGTATCTTTTTATCCTCTTAAAATGATTTTTCACAGAACGAAAGTTTTTAAATTTGGTGAAGTCAAATTTACGATTTTATTTTTGGATCATGCTATTGGTGTCAAGTCTAAGAGCTCTTTGCCTAACCCTACATCCAAAGGTTCTCCCCCACGATTTTTTTTTTCTAAAATTTTATCGATTTACATTTTATATTTGTCTATGATCGATTTTGATTTAATTTAGGATAAAGTGTGAAGTTCAGGCTGAGGTTCGGATTTCATTTTATTGATTGATGTATTTTTGCCTCTGGGTGTCGTGCCTGCGGCTTCAACACCATTTGTTGAAAAGGCTTACTTTCCTCTATTGAATTGCTTTTGCAAACTTGTCAAAAATCCACTGGGTGTGTTTGTGTGGATCTATATCTCGGTTCTCTGCTCTGTTCCATCGATCTATGTGTCTGTTCCTCTTTCAAAACCAGTCTTGACTATCGTAGCTATAAAAAAACTCTTAAAAGCAAACAGACCAATTCTTCCCACTTCAGTCTTTTCCCAAGGTCTCTTTTTGGGATGATGAAGATATTCTGGGATCACGTAGTGCTGATGGTTCTACCACTTTGTGAATATACTGACAGCCACTGATTTGTTCACTTTTAATGTGTAAATTTTATAATGTGTGAATTATATCTTAATAGTTTGAAGGATCTGTGCCGAGTTCTAGGAGAAAGTAACAGGTCTCTTCTGGTCAAGAAAATGGTAACTTGCCAGGATTCTCCTCAGTCCTGGCTCCTCAGGGCTCCTTTGCAGTTTGGTGCAGTCACTTACCAACTTCTCCTGCCTCACTGACCTGAAGCTCTTCTCTAACCAAGCAGAAATTCCATGAGAGCTCTTGAGGGGACTGAACTTTTCCTCTGGGTCACCTCAAAGTATTTGAGGTGTTTTGCTTACTTTGCCTACACAACTGCATCTGTTTTATCTAATCTCTATGAAGCCTTTGATTCTTGAATTTGTCCAGTTTGATTTCTGACCACTTGCTTGGCCAGTATATTGTACTTTCTGTCTGCTGCTCAGCTCTATACTTGGGTCAGACCAGCTCATCTGGTTATGCAAACTTCTTATCTCTGGTTTCTGTATGCCCTATGATCACCATCTGATGTCTAGGTCACTAGTCTCCAAATGTCTTGACCTTGTACTCAGTGAGTAAAAATCATTTTTGCATATGCCATCACAATATATCTCTGTGTATGTATTAATATACTTGTACGTTTTTTTCAGATTACTGTTGTTGCTTTAAAAACCATCACAAAACCGAATAATATAAAACAACATTTTCTTATGCTCTGAGTCAGGATCTTGGACAGGGGGTCACGGTTTATTTCTGCTCCATGATGCCTGGAGCTTGAATTGGGAAGTTCGGATGTGGAGGTCTGGAATCACCTGAAGACATCTTTACTCACATGCTGGATGCTTAGGCTGGGTTCAGCTGCCACTTTCGAAGGATCAGGCTGTTTTATAGCTTGGGCTCCCTCATAGCGTAGTGATTTCAACGTATTTGGATTTCTTACATAGTGGCTCAGGGTAGCCAGGGTAAGTGTTTCAGCAAACAAGATGAAGGTTGCATGGCCTTTTATGACGTAGCCTGGGGAGGTGCCTGGTCTTCCCTCTGCCATGCTCTATCAATGCAAGTAAATTCAGATTCAGGAGGAGGGGACAAGGACCCATCTCTTCATAGAACAGATGTCCGAGAACTTATGGCTGCACTTTAACCCTTCTGCACGTGTACATTACATATTCAGAAGATACATTTAAAACCATGAGAGAAAAGTAACCATCAGTCTAAGTTGCAATGTTCTCTTTTTGCCCTGCTGGATCATCTTGTCCATTCCTGTGGGTACAGACCCCACATTGGAGATGTGCTGGTCCAACCAAGTGAGAAACAACACGTGTCTGCTGAAGCCTTAATGATGGTTGGTGTTCACCTAGGGGACACATTCTCATGGATGTACTGATTTATGCACAGTTCCCAACACACCTGTTACAACTCTACCCCTCTCTCTCCCACTCTAGAATTTATATTACAATGCAAATAAATAAGAGTGACATTGAATCCACTCTCACTGAGTAATAAAGATTAGTCAGCATATGATAGTAAGAAATTACTTGCATGGCATTTTAGATTGTGACACATCAATGTAGTGCCGCAAGGGTCAACAGTTCTTCCAAAGTACTGTCATACTGGTGTTGGCCCGCGTTGTGCTGGAATTCACCTCTGAAAAAAACTTGCCTGATATGGTGGGTGATGGATCGATAATCTTGAGAGAGATTGACTTATCATCGGAGTGGAAGGCCAGGGACATCTAAGAGGAAATTCAGCACAGAGACAGATAATGACTAAAGGAATTTAGAACTAAAGATCACAGGATACAAATATTTAATCGTAAATATCTGCCCTTCTGCACTGTAACACCCCTCCCTCTCCAACTGTTGCAATTATCTCCAATTCCGATGCCCCGTTTCTCCTCCAGTGGCACAAGGAGAGAGAAGAAAACCCCTGCTGGGTGGCAAGAGGAAACAACATAATTTCACAGAAATAAGATAGTGGAGGGAGCGGTAACCGTGGGGATTTGAACCCTACTTGGAACTTGTGGAAATCTTAGTGCGGGCAAGAAAGTTTGCTCAGGACTTAGGGTGGGAATTCAAGCTGGTGTTGGCAACCTCAAAGTGCACGGATTTGGTTACAAAAACAGGAAGCCAGCAAAAGAGTTGGCTGGCACTCAGCCAAGAGCCCAGTTTCCCCCACTCCTTGCTGGCAAAGTAAAGGAACCTGACTCAGCTGCCTGTAAGATGAGGTCAGGAGAACCTGCCATGTCACAGACGCGGCCAGCAGAGAGTGATGCTGGTCCCTGGTACCCACCGCTCCGCCTCGTGCCTGCTCCACCTTCACAGGAGGAACATCCGATGTCAAAGTGGGTGCCCACCAAGGAAAGTGCAAGACGATCTGTTGGAAAATGGCAAGACGTGATTGGAACGTCTTTGTCTACTTGTTTTTTTTAAATCCATGTTTACAATGTGTGAACTGCATTAGTATACAAGTGCCTATGTGTCATTTATAAATAAATGTACTTTAAAGATGGTGTGCACGAATTGTTTTTACTGACAAGCACCAGAGGATAAGATGTGGTTTTAGGGCATCCTAGGGTTGAATCAGAGCATGCCTCTAGGGTAGACCAGCAGAGTCAAAGCAATCCGCTAAACTCTAGAAACTAATAGATTTTCCTCCAGTTTTTCCATATGTCCCAGAGCAGTCAGTTGCTTTGGAACTGTGATGGGTTGAGAAACACTAAGATGAATTATATTTTCCTTGGGAAAAGATCTGCTGATAGAGGACAAGATTCCTTATAATATTAAGTTGGTCCATATGTCACGGCAAGCTGTACATCCTGAAAGGTACACGTTGATACTTCCTTAATTCTTCCACCAATGGCAGTAAACAAAATTCAAATTCTCAGTGTGTGTTTTACGATGAAAACAGAAGGAATTTATGTTTGTTATCAGGCACTTTACATATGTTAATTCATCTAGCCCTCATTGAAAACCCTCTGAAAAATTGGCTAATATTACTCCCATATTACAAGAGAGGAAACAGAGGCTTTGCAATTTGCCTAATATCCCACAGTTAGGAAGGGAAGAGCTCAGATTCACATCCAGTTTTTCTTGATCCTGGATGTCATGTTCTTAGGCTGTGGTTCTTCCCAACTAGGTAAAGAGAAAACATTCTTTGAAGTCCTAGGATTTCAAAAAGATACTTTTTCCCTTGTGTTTTTGGAGCAAAAGAGAGGCATTGCCCACAGCCTTAATATTTTGGAAAAGGAGGAGGTACGGTCAAGGGTTGTCAGAATTCACTTTAAAAAGAGAAAGTGAGACCATTAAAACGCTGGTCCCAGAGTTGCATTGTTGACCCCAGAGTGATTCGCGGAGCTCCCTTTGACATTCAGCAACTGAATGTTGAATTAGAGAAATGATAATTGGAAAAAGTTAATTGTCATCGCCTTCCCATTAAACCAATATTGTCAGACAATTCAAGAGAGTAGATGGCTTTGCAATTTCCATGCATCATTTGTTTGCTAAGTCACTCAGCCCTGGATACCATTTATTTTCCAATTCAGAACTCAATACATCTATGACCAAAAAAAAAAAAAAGAGTCTAGAAAAAGAGTTGATGTGGGTTTGATGAGAAAAAGTCAGTGGGGCTCTCACAGCATAACCCCATTGGACAGAAAGCCTATCTCCCCTTAAAGTGTATGCACTTCAAAGCATGCTATTAAATGATAAGACGAAGGAGGGAAAATGTAATTTGTCCAGATTAATTTCTGCAGCCACAGAAATACCTTGCTCAAGTGGATACACAGTTCTTACCAGTTCATTCGTAAATGCACATGGGTGTGGCTTGTGATGAAATACTTAGAATATCTAAGGAACCATGTCCTCTGGGAGTTGCAGATAACAAGTCCATTGCCTGCAATAATCGTATTTGACTGTCTGAAAAGGTGAGGAAAAAAACACACGGGGGCTACCGATGTGAAGAAAACCCAGCTCAGTACGGTGGGCTTGGAAACAAAACAACTAATAAGTTGCAAAAGAAAAGAGCAAACTTCATCTGAAAAATTCCATGAGAGGTGTTGACATGAGATATTTGAAGGCAGTTCTTTTCTCTAAAAGAGGAAAAAGTAATAGGAGGTTTATATTCTAAGTATGAAATTGCCTGATAAAATATATGAATAGTCCATTAAATAAGTGTAGTATTTGCATACTCAATTCCTGTTTCAATGATGTTAAATATGCAAAATAGTGGTTTTTTTTAAATTTGAAGCATTAGTGAGTGAATCCAAATAAAAACACTAGAGTCAGAATAGAATTCCCAAAGACGGAGGAGGCATTTGTTGTCCAAGCCTGACTTCTTTATTCCCAAATATCTACTTTTAAACTCTAATTCTCTCTCCCTTCATCCTGTGCAATCCTGTTGAAATCTTCAGTTTTGCATTTCTTTCTTGATTCAAAGTTTCCTTGAAACTAAAGGTTGTCCCATGAGTCAGCTGGTAGGGTGATTACTCATGCTTATTTAATACTTCATCCCCTGTAGGGCCTTTGGCTAAGTTGTTAACTTGACCTTGATCCAAAAGAAAAATAGATTCCTTATGTTCTTCATTGTTTTATCTATATACTTTGTCGACTGAAATAAATGCGCAGCCTAAAAGTTGAGAGTTATGTTTTATTTGGTGGGAGGACTCAAGCTGGGATGACAGCCTCGCAGATCTCTCTGAAGGACCCCGGAGAGGTAGGGGAGGAGCCAGGATATACAGGAGATTTAGAACAAAGACCAGGTAGTTGGAACATTAAAAATTACTTGTTAACTAAAGAAAACCAGGCATCTCAAGTTAAAGAATTTAGCGCTTTTCTATGTATGGGAGGGAGCAAACATTTGGGCTCATTAAATTCATTCCTTTGACAAGCACCTAGCTATCTAGGGCCAGTATCCTGTCCTTCCTTATTCTGAGTCCCCTCAGGGTGCCCATTGGGAGTGGCTGCAGAGGCCGGGCTGCAGGCTTGTCTTCACTGTGGGGTGGTGGCAGCGGCTGATGACTTGATGGCTTCAGCATTCTTTGTTCACTGATACGGTTTGCAGTATTTTTCGTTCACAACCTTCCACCTAATTTTCCTATTTCTGAGTGAATGCACCATTATTCTGAGTGCCGTGTGACACTGTCTGCCTTCGTTCTTTTCCTTTCTCTCAAATTCCACATTATTCTGTCCCCAATAATATTTTTACACCCCCACCCCAATTTTCATTTATAGAAACACAGGGGGCCAGTTCTTGGACACCTGCTCTGTACCAGGCTCTGCTGCCAGCTTCTCTAATTGTGTGGGGGCAGATAGAGATGAGGAAGAGGAACTATTTCATATATTTTCCAACTTTCAAGACTTGCAATGAGCATCACTTTATCAGCAGCTAAATGCAGAGCATTACATGCCAGCTACAGCAAGTCATGAGAAACAGACTTGATTAGACAGTAGCACAGGGTTAGGAGAGATTTTAAGATGCCACGTCTAGGTTTATCAGCCTTTTGTGATTTGGGAAATATATATACTAATTGAGCACAAACTTCTATATATGCATCAGAAACAAAATGATAAAGACACCACCACCCTTTAAGCATAAAAAATATGTGACAATAGATTATTGATGAATTCTACCTTCTTTTTCCCCTTAACTCTGATGCATAATCACCTGGGCTTCTCATTCACATAGCTTCAGAAAATTAACAAATTATAAATTTTAGCCTGTTTTCCATGATTCAGTTCTGATAAGATTTAAATGGCTTTCAGGATAAAACTCACTGGAGAAACCCCTTCAGATTCATATATACATATCTGATTCACAACTTTTGGTAAGCCAAGTAAAGAGTTTTAAATGTTCAGAAATGAAAACATCTTAAAGCTTAAGCTGAATCCACTGTGTTAGGATTCAGATCTGTTTCTTCTTGGTCAGCCTCAGCTATTTGAAACCAACCCTTTAATGTCTATACTTGAATGACTTTAGTCATGAATCTCATGTAATTAGTATATAAGTGCTAGGGTCCCTTGCCTGTGTGTAACTAATCTTATCCTGTTACGGAAATGACAGGCCAACCAAGAAACAAGCACCACTCGGATGGTGGAGCACTCAGATGTATTACGCCGGCGGGCTCAGAGGGGCTTCTGCTCCAAAGCTCTGAGCACCTCCAAGACGTGCGCATGAGGTTTTACAGGGTTAAGTACAAGCTTGGGGTATTCTGCCAATAGGCATGGAACAGCTTTAGCAGCATCATTATCACAAAAGCGGAGACAGGGAGGCAGCAAACCAACATTCCAAAGCCAGATATATCTCTTTGAAAATCCAGCTGGTTAGCAAAAAAAAAAAAATGAACAGGGAATCAGCAAACCAACACTAATTAACTTAGATTTACGAGTTAGTCCAGCAGAACTCAGATCAGTATTCCAATACTTAGATTTGTGAGTTATCTTGTTAGCCCAGCCTGGCTTTTCCTTCACAATCCCTAAAAAGATATTTCTAGCCCCATTAAAATTTTTTACTTCAACTTAATAGTTTTTGTTACTATATTATTATATTATATTATATTATATTATATTATATTATATATTAAAATAAGTAATATTTGTTGAGTGCTAACTAGATGGCAAGTATCGGAATATTATTTACATAATTTGTAGGGAGTAGTGGTCAAGAATTGATGCTCTGGAATCTGAAAATTGACATTTGAATTCTGACTTCAATACTCCAGGAAGTTACATTTTTTGTTCCAGTTTACTCATTTATTAAATTACAATAGAGAATTACTTACTCCTTATTCTGCTTCTAAGAAAGATGGAATAATAGGGACTAGATTGATCTTTACATCTGAAATAATAAAACAACTGGACGAAATACACAATCAATTGTTTGTGAGACAGTGGGCATGAGATACCCAACAATGGTCATTCCCCTAAAGACATGAAATAAAGTAAGGTGAGCCTTATCATGGCCCCAGTTTACAGCCCTGAGAGAGTTTCCATGTCCTGGCACAAGGAAGGAGAAACCTAGGAGGGCCCAACAGATTCCACGCATTGGCGAGTGAGAGCAGAGTCTAGGGAGACAAGCTGGCTAGAGGTCTGTGGATGGGCTGCTGGAAAGGAGAAGAGCTGAATAGAGAGAGAGCTCTGGAGACATGTAGAGGGCCTCCCTGGAGTACTCAGCGGAGTGTTGATCAGCATGCGCTGAAGAAGAATTTACCCAAAGCCCCGAAAAGAATCATATGAAAGGATTAGAATTAACATTGTCTGGCACTCGTTTGGGGCTGGTAATAGTAACTGTACAAACTGTCTCAAACTTCACAGGACAAGACACTGGATTCAGCACCCAGAAGGCACTCAGTAGTGGGCTTCAGTAGTGGGGAATAATTAACCCTAGACTAAAACTCCCATGGGTCCACCCAAGAAACCATACAAGTAGGACCCTAGAAAAATCAAACTGTTTCCAAGCAACTTAACTCTCTTCCAGAATAAAGCTCAAAGATATTTATAGTAATATAAAAATATTTAGCACCCCAAAAAGGTAAAATTTGCAATCAATACCAAGCATCCAATTAAAATTACTTGATAAGAAATGAATCAGAAAAGTCTTATACACGATAAGAAGAAAATTGGAATGGGTCCAGAACTGACGCAGATGTTAGAATTAGCAGACAAGGACATTGACATAGTTCCCATACATTCAAAAAGAAAAGTAGGAAAAATAAAAGATTTTTAAAAGACCAAATTAAATGTCTAGGAACTAAAAATACAATGTCTGAGATGAAAAATATTCTTGATGGGATTGACAGCAGATTTGAACACTGCAGAATAAAATGTTAAGGATTTAGAAGACAGCAATAAAAGAAATTATCCACAATGAAATACCAAGGGGGGGGGGGAAGCAAACATGCAGATAGCATCAATGAGCTATGCAGCAAAGTCAATCACCCTACTTTTACATGTAAATAGAAACTCCAGAGGGGGAAGGGCTATTTAAAGAAGCAACATACATTATGCCCGACTTGATGAATATGAAAAAGCCAAATTCAAGAAGCTCAGTGAACAAGTCCAAGAAATGTGAAATAGCATAATTAAATTGCTCAAAATCAATAATAAAGAGAAAATCTTATAAGTAGCAAGAGAAAAAAAGACATGGTCTGTGTAGAGGAACAAAAGTAAACATGATAGCAGATTTCTTGTCAGAAACAACACAAGAGGGAAGACAGTGGAGCAACATCTAGAAAATAACTGAAACCTCCCTACCCACCCCCACCCCATCCCCCACCCGCACCCCATCCCCCATCCCCCACCAAAACAAGAAAAACCCTATCAACCTGGCATTCTGTATGCAGAAAGAATATCTTTCAAAGGTGAAGGTAAAATCGTGATTTTTTTTCAAACATACAAAAGCTGAAAGAATTTACCTCCAACAAACCAACACTGTAAGAAATTTAATGGAATTCCTTTGGGCAAATAAAAAATGACAGAAATATAAATCTACACAAAGGAATGAAGAGCCCTGGAAACTCTAACTACATGTGTAAATACATGGCCATCATTTTTCTTACTGTTCCACTTTCTTTAAAAGATAATTTAGTGTTTAAAGAAAAATAATTATGGCGTAATGTAGCATTTAGAACATAGGTACAAGGAAACCAGTATGGGGATATTCACAATGCCTGGAAGAGAAAAAATGGAAGCATACTATTGGAAGATTTTTCAGCTCTATGCTAAGTGGTATAATGACAATTGATGGTTGAATGTGATAAGTTAACATTCATGCCCTGAATCCAAAAGAGACTATAAAGCAAACAAAACAGAAAGTTACAACTAATAAGCCAACAAAGCAGATCAAATAAAGTTATGAAAATACTCAAGTGATCCCAAGAAAGGACAAAGGAAAAGAGACCAAAAGGCAGATGAAATGAATGGAAAGATAGTCTTCAGGGGATGATAGTCTTAAATCTAAGCACACCAGTAATCACATTAAATGCAAATGACTCAACACCCCCAATCAAAAGGCAAAGAGTGTTAGACTGAAAAACAAAAAGACTCAATTGCATATAAGAAACAAAATGTGATTTAAAATGAAATAACAAATAAATTCAAAGTAAAAGGATGAAAAAAATATGCCATGATAGTCCTAAGCAAAAGAAAACTGGAGAGGCTATATAAATATCAGACAAAGGAGAGATTAGAGTTAATAATGTTATAGACATAAAGGAGATTATTTCATAATAATAAAAGGGTCTATCCATCAAGAGAGCATACTAATCCTACTTACGCATTGAATAACAGAGTCTGAAAATACATGAGTGAGAACTGTTAGAGCTGCAGAAAAAAATAACAAATCCACAATGATAGCCAAAATTTTTAATATATCTTTCTCAGAAACATGACAGAACAAGTAGACAAAAGGTCATTAAGAATATAAAAGATTGGAACAATATAATCCCTCAACTTGATTGACCTAACTGACATTTATAGAACAGCTCGTCCAACAGAAGACAACACATTCTAGACAAGAGCACATTTATAACAGAGAAGAATGAACCTGACTCCATATCGGATCTATTCCTTTAGCTCTAACATTTGCGCTCTGTTGCCTGTGCTGAGTCAGGCTGGTTCTGCACCTTTTGTAAAAGAATATTGCCTAGAGCCTGAAATATACATGATAGTCCTTCCTCAAGGCCCCCAAATTATAAGACAACACACAACCAAATAAAAATGGGCAAATTGCTTGAACAGACCCTTCTCCAAAGAAGAGTTACAAGAAGCACATGAAATAAGCACATGAAAAGATGCTCAACCTCATTCGTCAGTAGAGAAATGCAAATTAAAACTACAGTAGGACAGCACCAGTCACCTGTCAGAGTTGCTAAAAATAAAAAGTCTAACCATACCAAGTGCTGGTGAGGATGCAAAAAAACTGAAATTCTCATACATTGTTAGTGGAATATAACACAACGCTATGATTATTTTTTAAATTATGGCACATTCATTGCTGTACAATCCAGTTATTCCAATCCTGAGTATTTGTTCAAGAGAGATAAATGGGTAAGTCCAGACAAGACATTGTATGTAAGTATTAACATCTGTAATAGTCAAGAGATGGAAAGATACCAAGTGTCTTTCAACAGGTGAATAGATAAACAAGTTGTATGATGTTCAAACAGTGGAATAAGCTTAACAGTAAAAAGGAATGAATTGTAGATATACACAATGATATGAACACATCTCCAAATAATTATGAGTGAAAGAAGCCAGACAATAAAAGAATATATTCTGTATTATTTCATTTATGCAAGATGCTAGGAAATGCAAACTAGTCTGTAGTGACAGTTGCCTGAGGAAGAGAAAAGGTAAGGAATGGAGAAGGATTATAAAAAATTATGAAGAAACTTCCAGGGGGATGGATACCTTGATTGTGGTCATGGTTTCATGGGTGTATACATTTAGACTATGATATTGTACACTGGAAATATGTGCAGTTTTCATGTAAACAGTAAGTTTATTACAAAAAATAAAAAAGCATAATAATAACAGTACCTAGAGTTTAAGGTTCATTAGAGGAATGGGTAAATACCTAAAAGTGCTTAGCACATTTCCTGACCCATGGTTAAGTATTCAGTAACTTATGGTTACATTTTGAACCTTTCTTTGTGACTCCACAGTCCTCCTGGGTTGAAAAATGCAGTATTTTCCCCTCAGTTTCATGAAAGTTTGGAGAACATGCTGGAAATCTCTGTTGTAATAAAAGCAGATGGACTTCAAAATTAAAGAGAGGAAAGAGAAAACGGAACAAAAACTCATAAATACATTAACGTGACAAATGAGAAATCATCCCAAGTCTGGTTTTGGCTCCTACATCAAGAAAACTTAATTGTGTTTTGTGTGCTCTATTGTTAAGCATTTCAGTGGGTATAAAGCTCCCCCAAACTCTTTCAGAGTGTAATACCTGATTTCAGTGTGCATCTGTCAAGGAAGTTGTCCTAGGCTGGGTTCCTGAGACATGATTTGAACCCAACCAGCAACTGAACCTGAAACATGGATTTGAGTCCAAATTATTCGGGCAGCTCCAGGAACACTGATTGTTATTAGGAGTTATCTCAGGAAGCACTGGTAGTGGAGTAGGGAACAGGGAAGGGAAATCAGGCAAAAAAAAAGTTTACATTATCAAGCAAGTTCCCGCTGTAGGCAACTGCTGTTTAAATATGGCTGGGGGACTCTGGGAGATGGTGTAGAACACGCGTTAGAGTTACGCCAACCTGGCGGCAAGGGAGGGTGTGAATCTGTCTTCCAACCTCTGCTCGGTTGGTAACATTGGTTGGACCCTGCGTCCAGAACAACGTCCTCCTGCCGCTAGTGTTTTCAGTTTGCTGAGAGCATGGGCCAGAAGGAAAGCGCACAGTCAGTGAGCAGCAGGTGTTCACAATAAGTGGCCTTCAGTGCGGGGCTGAGTCCTGGGGAAGTAAGAGCAGCCACTCAGTAGCCTGAGCTACATAAATCATGCAGGAATGTGGCCTTCCTTCATTGTCCTTGGAAGTTAAATTATCTTTAGAGTCTAGTTAAGCGGACCAGTCCTTCACAGCTGCTGTTGAGTGAATTGCTTCACCACATTTGGATGTATGACTTCAATTTGTTAGTAATGTTGTTGGGAAACGTTGTTTGGGATTCCAAGATACACTGCAGCTGTCCCATGCCTGTTATTATTGAAGAGAAGTTCAAAAAGTAACTGTATGATCTCGACTATCATTGTACAGGTTTTCTTTCTAAAGAAGCCAAATCATTGACGTGTCTTAGGCAAATTTGTCATGTGTCATTACTCTTAAAAAAAAAAAAAGTTGTGGGTATTACAACTCTGTGATAATTCATTTTTTGCTTTTTATTACTTTTTTAGGTTGCCATTTCCCATTTCAACTTTCTGGAGATGACATGATTTACACAGGAAACATGATTACAGAAAGATGCGTTAGATCAAACATGCAAGACTGACTCCTATATAACATGCTTTTTTCTTTTCTAGCAGTCTTAATAATATAATTTTCCTTATTCCAAATGAGAAATCAACATTAATGACAACTGATCACAGAGATGTGACAGTTCATCATTATCAAGTGACTATTAACAGGGGAATTTCCAAACCCAGCTGAAAATTATATTAAAATGTTCAGAACAGGGTAGGCGTTCAGGTGTGACCTCACCATTGTTAGCAGGAATTTTATGAGAGTCTCAAACATCTAATGGGGCACTGAGCTAGTTCATTTTAAAGTCTCTTCGTATCCCAGGATTCTGAATTCCTTGCAATACACCTGGAATGTTCTGTTTTGAGGTGGCCTGGATTGGTTTTCTATGCTGTGTAACAAATTACTCCAAATTTTGTGACTTAAGAAAATAAACACTTTCTCTCTTACAGATTCCATGTGTCAGGAATCTGTGTGTGGCTTAACTGGGTCTTCTGTCTCAAGGTTTCTCACGAGGCTGCAGTCACATTATTAGTTAGGCCTCCACTGGGGGAGAATTTGTTCATATGGTTGGTAATAGGACCTGTTCCTCACAGGCTGTTGGACTGAATCCTCTCTGAGTTCTTCTTCACGTGGACCTCTCTCTAGGGCAGCTGGCCCCCTGGGATCAGCCTGCATTAAAGTGAGCAAGACAAGAGAGGACAAGCACATTGGAAGCCAATCTTCTGTGACTTCATCTCAGAAGTGATAGCCTATCATGCAGTTTGCTGGAAGAAAGTCATTGAGTTCAGCCCACACTCAAAACAAAACAAAACAAAAAAGTTTACATTGGGCGTGAAATAAATCCCAGAGGGAGAGATCACTGGGGCTATTTTAGAAGCTACTACAGGACCTGAAACTCCTCTGAGACTAAAGCATCTCTCCCGCAAGGCTGCCCCAAAATTTGCCGTTTTCACATATTTTCCAGTAAAGGGTTTTCTGTCTCTTGTTCCCCTTTGGCAAATTAGGGTAAATGCAAATATATTTCACGGAAGAGTTGCTTTCAGGAGCAAACATGGTAATCCAGGAGTGTGGATCATCTTCAGGCTCAGTACACATGTGGTAGAGATTATTTAGTGTCTAGTTAGGGTGGAAAACTAGAGAAAAATAGTATTTCTGGAGAGCCCAAAATATGAAAGGGCCCTATCTCAGGAGCAGAGTTCAGCCCGATGACACGGAGCATGCTGGGGAGAAGAAGGGCCTCTAAGAGGAATGCTGAAGTAACAGGGACAGGTTTCTGTCCAGGGCGGTTCTGCCTTCAGGGTCTCCAGGCGCATCCGTTCTTTGAAGCTGCCCGATGATCAAGTCTTCCTCCTCCTTAAAAGCTGTCTTTTGGTTTCCCTTGATACATGTAACATACAACCCAAACTCCTTAGTTATTTAGAACCCTCCCTGAACCCTCTACATAATCGCCTTTTCAGCCTGTTTTCTCCTCCTTTTTTCCACTTCAGTAAATCTGACATGAGGAACTGAGGAATTCCTCTGATGAAGACCATGCCCCTTGGTGTCCATGTACTTGTGCTCTCACCGATACATTCCGAGTTCAGAGTCAAGCTCAATCTGTCCCCATCACAGTAATTTGGCTCCTCAAATTGGCGTGGTTTTGATGATTTATCCTATTAATTTGAAAATGAATGCTGTGCTATATTGAGCCCCTCATTTCTTATTGTTTTCGTCTATTTATATCGTGTTGTTTTTATTGTTTATGTCTCATTTCTCCAGATACGTTTTAAATTGTGTGGGAGAGAAAAGAACTCACCATATGCTTTTTCTGTAGTTTTAGGGTTTGGCATATTGATTGCCCCTGATGTAAAGTTTAGATGTGGGTTAGTTAAAACAAACATACAAAGCAAAACAAAACAAAAAAATCTTACAGAGACTTTGATGTAGCAAAAATGGATCTATAGTCTTTAACGATGCCTAAGAGAAGGTCAGCCCTTTTCATGTTTGACGTCTTGCAGATCTGCTGTCATCATAGCCATTGGTTTCACGCTGCCCTCCAGCACCCCCAGCCCATTCAGAGCAGAACAACCATCAGTCAAGGGACCTGCCCTGTTTCATTCACTGCTTTCTCCCAGGACTTAGAATAGTGTGACTGGCAGATAATAGCCACTCAGTAAACACTGGTAAATGGATGAAGTTCATGATTAACTGTTGCCAATAACAGTTAAATTCCTGATACCTGTGTTATAATTTTAAAAATTTAGATTTGACAAACTGGAGAGTCAAGAACACATGTGGCTCCATGAGAATTTCATATATTAAGTGGCATCTCCCATCAGCCAGGAGATGAAGTATTCACTAACTGATATTGGGACAACAGATTTTTCCATCTGGAAAAAATAAAGTTTGAACTCTACCTCCCGCCTGCTACTCACAAAAATTGATTACAGATGGATTAAAATCTAAATAAATAAACAAAACACTAACAAAAATGAGAGACTATGTTTATGACTTTGGGAAAGTCCTGAAAATGCTTATAAAGAGAAGGTTTGATAAATTCTAGCATATAATTTTAAATTTAATTATTAAAATAATTATAAAATACATGATTATTAAAGTTAAAATATAAGTCATAAAATAAGGGAAGCGATTTATCGCACAAATTAAATAAATATCCAGGATCTACAAATGACTTTTTTTCAATTCAGCAAAAAAGTACTTTCACAAAATAGAGCCAAAAGATAAACATAATGCCATAATAAACTTCAACAAAATGATTGCATTTTCTCTTTGAATGTCATAAATAGAAAATTCAGAGGAAGGGAATATATCGGACCAATAACCACATGGAAAACATGTCCAACTGCACTTGTTACCCAGGGAACTGAAAATTCAAACAAATTTGATGCAGTGATTTGTACTGGCTTGGCAAAAATCAAAACGTTGGTTAACCCCCCCTGTTGACAAGGGTGGGAGATAACATTAACTTTCATGCATGAATGGTGAGAATAATTTGGCACATTTTGAAGGAGAATTTGGCAGGATTTCTTAAAAATTAAAATATGTATCCCTTTTGACTGAATAATTCCGCTTCTGGTGATGCTGGAAAAACCTGACACATTTGGAGAGAGGCCCGTACAAGGAAATGGTGAAATAAACCCTTCCAGTCTCTCCTCTGGAATAACTGTCCAGAGTGGTTAAAAAGAAATTAGTCATTCTTTATGTTCTGACAAGGAAAGATCTCTGAAACATTGATGAGTGACCTGTTCAGTGATAAAAGCATATGAAATTATTTTTATATCAAAAATCCTTATATATTTATATTTCTATCAGGTCTTCATTTGACTATCCTAGGAGATAGGAAATTCATAGAGGAGGAAATGCAAATGGCCAAGAACTACATGGTAAACATGTTCAACTGCACTTGTTTTCTATATTTTTATAAGAAGTGACTGGATGCACACACACACACACACACACACACACACACACACACACACACACACCCATGTATACACATCGCAAAAGGGATGTAAGGATAGATATATGGTGGCAGGGCTGGAATCGGAGACTATTCAAGGTGCTTCCACCTTATTTGCCATTTTAAACACAAAATTTGGCCATAGAATCCACATGTTGATTCCTAGAAGATAAATAAATAAAATCAGATTAATTTAATAGCCATGGGAGGAAGATAAATGAATAATTAGTTGAAAGTATTCTACTAAACAAGATTTTACATTCCGTGGCTCAGTTCCTTCCCAGGCCTGCCTGGGGGAGATCAGACAGGCATTTCCGGAAAGCAGGAAAGACAGGGGTGCTCATGCCATCAGATTTTTTTCTCCCCTAGTAACTTAGGTTCTTGATAACTGTTGGTGACTCTGACCAGTGATTTCCCGGGGCTGGATAGACCCTGAACGCAGCTGCTGGATTTCTCTGAGAGTCAAAGGAGCTGATGACCATTGTTCTCCAGCAGAACACATGTTGCCCAATAACTAACGAGAAAATTGCCCATTTGCAAAAATGGACTTAGAATGCCATCCTTTCAACTGAAGACATATTTTCTGGAATCTTTGTATAATAAAGGAATGTCTTTTCAGTGACACCAAAATTCATTCTGCATGACGATTGAATTCCCAGTATTCCTATTGCTTGCTAGGATAAACATGTCAGAACAAAATTTTCATCCTGGAAAATTACCATATTCAATTTAAAAGACTTTTAATGTGAAATATCAAGCCATGTGTTCAAAACCCCTCTAAAAATGTAGGCCAGCTCTATTAAGCATCCTGCCAGTTACTTCTCTTTCTAACTGTGTAAAGTCTCTCATGGTTGGTTGGTTGACCTTAGCCTTTTTTTGTTTTTGTTGTTTTAAAATTTTTTCTTTTTTTTGCCAAATGCATTATCAATTATTGGGAACCAATTTATACCAGTTCCCAATTCCTTACATATTAAAATCAATTCCTTAAATATTGAAAACTGATTCTGCTTTATGGTTGGCATTCTTTTGTAATGTCTCATGCTTTCTGAAAGCATTAGGTCTATGCTTTTAAATTGATTGCTGTGCTTCAGTCCTTCAAAATAATGATAATGGATTCTTTCCATATATCAAGTGAGTGGGAAGAAAAAGTTACTTGGGTCCATGCCTTTTCTCCAAAATGGCTGCTTCTGGTTGGCACTTATAAAATTTACCAAAAAAGAAGATACAAAACACTTCATGATAAAGAAAATGTGTTTCAAGGGCTTGCTGGCTATTTATAACGTTGGCAAAATCACAGTCATCTGAGTTATATCAAATGAAAAAGCCAGGAGCTGACTAACCTTGGTTATCTCTTCCAAGTATGCAATAGGCCTGCTTCTGATGAATACTGTCCTGAAACTCTTACAGAACCCGTGCAAGATATCAGACTGCGTTCGCTTTGTGAGTTGCGCACAAATCACCCATGTTCTTACTCTAAGCTCCGATAATGAACAACGTGTGTTTATGTTTGTGGAAAATTAGAAACGATATTCTCATGGCAAAATTCTCATTCTTTTTTCTATTGCTTTTCCAGCCTGAAAATTGTACGTGAGCTCCAGAACCACAAGAAAAGCCTGTTTGTTTTCCTGTCCTGGTACCTGGCACTGTGCCAGGCACCAGGTGGGTGCTGAGCAAAGGGCTTTTCATGAATGCATTCGTGCTGGATGTGCATCCTTCATGTGTATTCACATGTACAGATTATTATGTGTCATGTGTGTTTTTTAGTGAATGTAGAGTAAACTGAGATTTATTTGTGGAAATGTGGCCCCGCACCTACAGGGGGGCTGACTTTGGAGCCTGAATCAAGCCCTTTCAGCCCTCTGCAGTGTGTTTTAAATACTCATTATCGAGGCAAATTTGCAGTGCTCAGTCAAGGAGAGAGCTTCAAGAATGACGTGACTGTCAGAGCTAGCTGCACATGGAGGAGGCAAACCGATTTATATAGGGCGCCCTGGATCTGCTGGAGGAAGGAATCCAACATTTTCTGCTAAATGATGTTCCAGTTAGAGAGATTCATAAAGTGGAAGCAAGGTGACAGCCACTAACATCCAGCAGCAGGGGAGGGCTACAGGTAAGTTGAAATCCAGTTACAAGTCTGGAGAGAAATGGATTCAAATGTCAGCTCTAACATTTGTCTTTAGCAGGACACCGGTGGAGGAGGGGTCTTAGCGGTTCTGGGCGGAGAGTTATTTTCAATAGCAGAAGAACGGCTTCCTTGATCCAGAGAAGTCACTGCACGAACCAATAGCGCTGGCCCCTGACAGTCCTCATAGCCAGAATTTATGCCTCTTCTCAATGGATCCTGCCGAGCCAATAATGTTTTCAGCTATGGTGGCTCTCCTCACCTGCAAGGATCCTTTCACTAGTCTGGATAGCATTGCACCTGCCTATGGGACATCCTTCTGCATAAGAGCATCACTAAAGGGCTTAGTGGCTCCTAGAGTCTTCATCAAAGAGCATCCAATAGAAATCTGTCTCTCTCCATCACTCTGTGTCCAATGGCACTTGGAAAAAATGTTTGGATAAGGAGCTAAAAGAACAGCACTCCTCCCATCGCGGGGTCAGTTTGATCTTGAGGAAAGTCTAGCTCTAGGCAGAGTGTCACTCTGCTACCCATGGTTGCTTCAAAAGTAGAAGATGGCCTTTCTACTGGCAGCCAGCACCCCTCCAACTGGACAGGACTGCTCTCTCTCGTTTATATTTACGAGTACTCACAGATTCCTGGTCCCAGTGGGGTGGACTGGGATTGTGGACGGGAGTAAACTAAATCTTCAGAGCTTCTATTATTGTGAGTGGTGAATCAAGTGTAATAGTCTGGAGACTGAATGGAATATGTTACTTGTACTACAAATAATATAGAGCAACCAATTTAATAATAATAAGATGGTTTTTGAAGGTGGCCGATTTAGTAAATTTTATTAAAAGAGCTACAAGGAAAAACTGTTTGTGAGGGTGTATGGTAGATGAGTTCTGCTAATGTCCCAATTTTTTCACACTTCCTGGCATCTGCACCCCCGTGGGGTGCTCTCATGCACTGATTCCAGCTTTGGACAGGTGGTTATTGACCCAAGCAGAGCTCTGAAAAAGCACTAGAGTATTTTGACTTTCTTTCTTGGACCCCTGCCACTACCAGAAGAACATGTTTAGACTCACCTAGGGAGGATAAGACATGTGGACTGGAACCGAGCTGTGGCACTGAAGCCATGTTACCTCATCCAGTAGTCAGCCAACCCAAACACTGACATCAGACGCACGAATGAGCCTGGCCAAGATCAGCAGAACCGCTATGCTGGGCTCTAACCCCGTAAGAACTAACAAATGGTTATTGTTTTAAACCACCAAGATTAGGAGTGATTTGTTAACCAGCGGTAAGGGATACAGCATGTGATCAGATTACAGCAATGAACTATGACAGTATAAAGTAAAGAAAGCCGCTAGTTGAGCATTACTTGTCATTGAGTCTATTAGCATATTTATATGGGAAGAAAATGACTGTATTAATGTTAAAACAGCCAATAGTCCTACCATCTTTCCAGCCTGACATGTGACAGGTGATAAGACTTCCAAGCAAGGAGATTTCCTCATAGACGTTTTTACTGACAGCAGTCAGAAACGTTGTCATATATTAAGTTAGGCAGTCTGCTGAAAATCTCTCAGTGACTCCCCTGGACAACCCTCATACACTGAAGGAACACTTGCCACCCACAATCATTTTCAATTTTGAAAAGTAGTACCAAAAACTGCAAGGATGACAAACATCTCTGTACGCACCCTCCCAAATTTAAACGTGCTTATATTCTGTATAGATAATGATAATTTGCTTGAAGAAATAAGATAAGAAAAACAGACATAAAATAAAATAATAAAATTTGGTTTCTCCTGGGACCACTTTCTTCTCTAACCATGAATTTGGTGTATATTTGGTCAGTTTTTTGCATAAAATTAATAAATAATAATTATTATACATTATATTTGTATTTAATCCACATTACTTTTGAATGGTGCTTTAAAATTAAATTATTAAGAAGTTATATAAGCACTATCATACTGTGTATTATGCCCTTGTGTATTTGCTTCAGTGATCTTTTTTGAAATTTATCTAAGTGTTATAGATCTAATTCATTCATTTAACTGCTTTATATAATATCAAAGCATGACAATAAAGTTCGACTAATGACGGACATTTGAGCTATTCCCTATTTTTCATTATTGCAGAAAAAACCAAAACATGTACCTTTGTTCATATCTTCTTGAGAATATACCTAGAAATGGAAATTCTGGGTCTCAGTTATGCATCTTTTAATTTTTACGAATTGTTGCTAAATTGATTTTCAGAATGGTTGTGATAATTTACACTTTAACCAGCACTACGTTTCTGATACCTGTATTAGTTACCTATTACTGTGAAATAAAGTACTATAAACTTAGCAGCTTAAAACAACACACACTTATTATCTTATAGTTTCTTTGGGTCAGAAATTTAGACGTGGCTTAAGTGAGCTCTCTGCTTTGGAGCCTCTCACAAAGCTACAATCAAGGTGTCACACAGGGCCAGGGTGCCATCTGAAGGACCGGCAGAAGAAGGATCCGCTTCTACGCCCACTGATGTGGTTTTTGGCAGTATTCAGTTCCCCCTGGGCTGGACTAAGGGCTCACTTCCTTGCTGGCTGCTGAAAAGGCAACGTGGCAACTTATTTCCTCCAAGAAGCAAGGGAGAGAAGGCACTGGCAAGATAGTAGTTGGAATATTTTGTAACCTAATCACAGAAATAATTTACCTTGGGGTATATTGCTGGTTATAAGCAAGTGATTCCAGGGGAGGCAATTACCCAAAGTCATTAATACCAAGAGAAGTGGATATTTGGGGACCATTTCAGAATCTGCCTACTGCAATGTCTTCTTTGTATAGAAACTTTTAATTATGATGCAGTTCAATGTATCCATCTATTACTCATGATAATAACTTGTTAATGGTATGTTTATGGTAATTTTTTTCTCTTAATGTGATGAAATATATTTATATATTGTTATAGCTTAAATTCATCTTGGTCATGGCATATTATTTTTATACAATGATGCAATTTGCATACATTTTGTTTAGGATATTTGAGTCTATTCTCATGAGTTAAATGGATCTGTAAATTTTCTCTATTAATCATTCATAACAGAATCCCCTGTGTGTGCCCAGGGACATTGGCCTTAAATATGCCCCACACAATAAAGGCTACAGTCATTTCAGTATAACAATTTTGCATTTAGTATCACCCCTCTTGGGGATTTACAACATACAGTAATAGTGCTAGAAAGTCCTACAGTTAGAAACATGTGTATTTAATTCTGTTTCCCTATCCAGTATGACTCCGAAACTGTTTCTCTTGCAAAGTGTCCTGTTGAGAGCGCAGGGAAATGCAGAGTTAATGGGAACAGGAAACTTTAAAAAGAAATAAAAGGATTCCTTTGAACTTTATGGGCTGAATTTCTATTTTTGGTGTTACGGGCAACTCCCGAGCAGCGGGGGTAAGGTGGTAGATTTGCCTTGTTTTAGCTTAGATAGAAAATCCTAATGCAGGTCAGTCTTAACACTGGCACAATAGTGCAGAACGTTTATTTCCCTAATCTTGATCAGGGATCTGTGAAGTATGGCCCAGGTCATGGGCCAAATCCAGCCCTTCCTGACATAAGATAGCCAAGCTGGCTTTCTTGTTTAGCCAAGACAGCTCTCTAATGTAGCACAACTAACCCCAAGTAGAAACAGACACAGTGGCATGTCCAACATGCTATAGCTACACATTATTATAGGACTTGCTGCTGTCCCCATCTCCAGCCCCTCAGATCCCCTGTACTGGTTCTGTGCACTCATGCCTCTGATTCTATGCATTTTGTTCCCTCTGATTAACTTTCCTTAAAGGATCACCATTAGGCTATTTTATCAGGTTCTTGAAGAATCAGAGGTGATTGGGTTTCCCTGTTTCCCTAGGGACAATACGTAAGGGTATAAAAGCCATTCCTTTTGTCATGAGCAGGGATCGACTCTAATGTGGAACTTATGCTCCCCGTGGGATCAGGCCAAGGATTGGACTTCACTGGAAATCACATCTTTGCTTGGCTTTCTCCCCTCTGTACTCTGTTCTACCACTTTCTTACTAGTTTCCCTTGGGAACACTCACTTAATAAATCATGTGCTTATATACTCTGATCCTGGGCTCATCTAAAGGGAAGACAATTTAAGACATGTCGAGACCCTATGTCAAGTGTCATTACCTAATAGGATTCTGTCCCAGGGCCCAGTTTCCAGCCCCATGTCACTTGATACCATGGCTAATCTGAGATGCACTCTGAATCAGAGATGCAAGGATCTTTGTGACTAGTCTTCCTATCACAGGGGGGGAAAAGTTACCAGGAGAGAAGATCTATGAAATCATTCCTACTTTAAATGTCTTGAATATCTTTCTTTCTTTGATGAATGTGTAGCTCCTGCTAGACAAAGTTACCTGCATTTATGAAAATTTTTATATAGCTTAATCAGTAGATTTGGTCCAACGTGGCTACAGTCTGTTGCTCTTTGCAGGAACTACATAATATCACTAGAAGATTTACAATACATTCATGGCTTGTTTCTTCCCAGTTGTTTATCTTTCAAAGATACAGCCAAGTAAACAAAGGGAAGAAGAGGAAGAATAGAATGGAATAAAAAATATGAGCTACTGTCCCTTTTGATGACTAGTGAGATATTATCGTGGTCAATTCATTAACGTAGAAACTCCCATATGATCAGATGGTATTTTGCTTTCAAGATTGACCTGAGTAATGAAAGGCTGAAAAACAACTGGGCAGAGAGTTTCTGGAATGAGATTTCCCTCACTTGTTTGTGTTTCCCACTAAATGTATTCAATTGGCCACAGAACAAAGACATAGCAAATGAAGTAAAAATACATCTTCTATTCTCAAAGGCTAATAGCAATGTCTGTTTTGAATTTTTACTCTTTTCGTAAATCTGAGGCTAGGACATAAATTATGAATAATCTAATGAAACTAAGACCTATTTCTTCTCTATTCAAAAAAGTTGCAACGGCCTATGTGGGTAATACCTCTTGTTTTCAATCTCCACTTTTTTCAAATTAACAGCTCGTATGTCAAATTAGTCCTGGGTCCTGTTTCTCCTCAGCCACAGCAGAGTGGTAAAGGGCAGTTTTAGGATCCAGACTTACCAGCTTTGAGACCTTGGGAGAGTTTTAAAATTTCACTTTCTGTACAATAAGACTAGTTACAGCAACTTTAAGAATTGGACCTCTGACAGATATTACTCACTTCTTAAAGGTAATAGGGTAATCTGTTTAATTTATGCTATAAAAAATTTCTAATATTTGCAAATTGTTTCTTCACAATTTGATTTGAGGTAGGCATTACATTTTACAGCTAAGGAGGACATCAATCCAATTTTTTTTTAACTTTTTTTATTGATTTATAATCATTTTACAATGTTATGTCCCAATTTTTTTTTAATTGAAGTACAGTCAGTTACAGTGTGTCGGTTTCTGGTGTTCAGTACAATGTCCCAGTAATGCATATACATACATATATTCGTTTTCATAATTTTTTAAATTATAGGTCACTACAAGATATTGAATATAGTTCCCTGTGCTATAGAGAAGAAATTTGTTTTTTATCTATTTTTATCTGTAATGGTTAACATTTGCAAATCTCAGACTCCCAAATTTACCCCTCCCCACTCCTTTTCCCTTGGTAACCATAAGATTGTTTACTACGTCTGTGAGTCTGTTTCTGTTCTGTAGGTGAGTACACAGTGAGTAGTTGCAGGTGCATTATTTTAGAGGCTTTATATAAAAAAAACGTTGTCCTCTTTTTTCTTTTTTTTTTAAATTCCACATATGAGTGATAGCATGTGGTATTTTTCTTTCTCTTTCTGGCTTACTTCACTTAGAATGATGATTTCCAGGTCCATCCATGTTGCTGCAAATGGCATTGTTTTATTCTTTTTTATCACTGAGTAGTATTCCATTGTGTAAATATACCACAACTTCTTTATCCAGTCATCTGTTGATGGACATTTAGGTTGTTTCCATATCTTGGCTATTATATACAGTGCTGCTATGAACATTGGGGTGCATGAATCTTTTCAAATTAGAATTCCCTCTGGATATATGTCTAGGAGTGGGATTGCTGGATCATACGGTAAGCCTATTTTTAGTTTTTTAAGGAATCTCCATACTGTTTTCCACAGTGGCTACACCAAACTGCATTCCCACCAACAGTGTAGGAGGGTTCCCTTTTCTCCACACCCTCTCGAGTATTTGTCATTTGTGGACTTTTGAATGTTGGCCATTGTGGCTGGTGTGAGGTGATACCTCATTGTAGTTTTGATTTGCATTTCTCATAATTAGCGATGTTGAGCATTTATTCATGTGTCTATTGGCCATTTGTATGTCTTCAGTAAGAATTGCTTGTTTAGGTCTTCTGCCCATTTTGGGATTGGGTTCTTTTTTCTCTTCTTCCCCACAACATTTTAATTATTTGTTTTCTCTTCAGTTCTCGCTTTCCCTGCCTTCCCATAAAACCTTCTCTGACTGTCTGACATCAAGGAATCTGTCTCTTTTAAATTTACAAAGTACTTATTGCCTTTGCCAGTTATTTGCCATAGACATGTCCTACTTTGTAATATTATTTATACATTTATGCATCCATTATCTCACATTTTGATATACACTTCTACATTCCAGTACCTGACACTTAGTGGACATCCAAAAACACTTTATCGTACTGTAAATAAAGGAAATAGTTTGTTCCTAAAGTTTAACACATAAGAAATCCAAATTTATTTGCTCTTAATTTTAATAAAAAAGAGTTGGGGGTTCTTAGAAAATAAGAGGGGAACCACTATAAAATAAAGAATGAGTAGCAGCATTATAAACTTTTCTATGAAAAATAAGAGTTTTCAAAAATTAAGAATGCATGGATATATTTTTGAGTGATGCAATATTTATTTAAAGCCTCTAAAACAAGGCACCTGCAACTACTTACTGACTTTTACCCATTTATGTTGCCATTTAAAAACTGAAAATGTTGTCCTTATACTTAAATCTGATTATTTCCTCCAAAATTTTACATCCCAGTGAAGAAAAATCCTTCGCTCCAAAGCTATTCTCTTTGGTTCCAATAACATTTTATGGCTTTCTGGCTTCGGCTTCCACAATCCGGTCGAAAGCAAGTCTGAAGGTTTCTGTCTATTGTGACGCAGTTGAAAGTGCCCTGTTACAGCTCCCAGGAGAAAAGTGACAGTAGGCTTCCCCCTGCCCCCGACACCCAGCTTAAAGCCTCTTAGCTCCTGCGATGATGCAAGCTCTGGTGACAAGGAACTGGACTGCTGCTGACTTAGGTCTTGCAGCATCAAAATGTGACGTCTTCCCAGGAGTCATAAACTATGGAACACCTTCCAGGCAGTTTCAGTCAACCAATGGGATTGTTTACACAGTGAGGATGGTTTTCGCTCACTCTTAAAATCCAAAGCCATGGCCAAAATGTACATGTCTCAATACTTTTCAGCTGTTTCAAACAACGCACGCACTTGACATGTTTTTGAAGGCAGTGGAGGCTCCACTCACGTGATCGACATTTTGCTCAAAGAACTACCACAGCGCTGCTCATCTCCATGGCACTCTTGTTGGTTTATTATTTCTTTTGAAGATTTGTTTATATCTTGCAATCTTCAGTAGAGTGAGAAATAAATTCAGAACTTCAGCAAAGTGAGAAATAAACCTTGAACTTCAATAGAGCAAGAAATCAACTTCAACCTCCAGTTAAGTGAGAGAGAAACTCTGCACGCCACTCCTTTGATCAAGACCATGCAGTGTTGGTCTTTCTTGTGTTTCTCCTGTGACTGTCACATGTAGTCATGGTAAGCCTATGAAGATATAGTCTGGGGTTAAAAATAAAAATGCATACAAGCCATCTGAATCATGTATTTTGAAAAATTAAGCCAATACTCTAAATAAAATCTTGGAAGGGTAATGTATAAAAAGATTCAAGATCTAATCTGAAGATTATGAAGATTATGGAATACATAGTAATGTGGAATAGATTAGATAATGAATGCATGACAATCATTGAAATATGGATATAAATTCCTTCATCTTGGAACATACGATAAAGATTTTCATGCAAAATAAATTTAGCAAGTTACCCTATTTATAATTTTATGTTATGATTTCCCCCACTGGAATCTTTTCAAGAAAAACTAGTCAATGTTGAGAAAAATAAAAATCTATTCATTCCCTTTCTTTTTTTTTCTCTCTTCACCTAGTTTTTTTTAAACATCCTTTTTCAAGAATCCCTGTAGATATTTAGCTTTCTTCATATTATCTCAGAGGAAAACCACATACTTTAAGGTATCTGTAAAATCTATAAATACAATGTAACGGAACCTTACTGCACAAAATAGATGCTCACTCAAGGTGAGACTATCTTCCTAAGATCTTAACTTCTTTCAGATGACTATTTTGAAATATTTTGCTTTATTTCAGTGAACTTTTAGTGTTTCAGATAACATGTACATCTGTGAGACTTGAATTGTGTTCACCAAAGCAGCAAAAAATAAGTAGCAATAACAATGAATTTTCAAAGCAAGATTTATAACACAGAGAAGCCATAGTTCAAATAGGATAAAAAAAAGTGTCCAAATATGATTTTGAAATATTTACTAACATGCCAATAGTAAATATTTTGATTTTTAATGACAGTTGAGGAAAGTATATGTTTACTTTCAAATCCTGGGAATTTTTCTGGGACTAAGATAAAACATCAACCCGTTTTAACAGCGTGAGTCAACGTTTTATAAGAGAGTTTCTCACAATGATGAAGAGCCCTCAATGCCTTTTATTTTATTATTTAACTATGTGGGATTCCAGAATCAAATTCTAAGGGGAAATAATATTAAAAAAAAAAGCAGCAGTAGATTTTATTTAAAATCTGTCTTTTATCTTTTTGGAACGCAGACCACTTAGAACAAGATCCATGCTTATAAGACGGAAGTAAAGAAATGAGCCAAAGCCTATTAATACAATGAGTCCGTCCAAATTTTCACAGTGACGGCAGAGCCAGTTCACTCAGAGGTTAGTTAAATAATTGTTATAAGGACTCACTGTCCCTTCTGGGAAAATGAACTGCGCCACGTCAAAAGCTCTCATGATGTGAAAAATTGGAGCAGTCATGAACGTGGATTAATAGCTATTCAGAAAATAACTGGCCTCCCTTACTGAGCTACAGGAGGCGCAGTGAATGTTTATGTAGCACTTTACAGTTAGCAGGGTTGTGCTGAAATCACAGGAGCCACTTCTCTCTATTAGACAGATGTCACTCGGCCCATTGCAGCTGCCAAGTCTAACGCAGGTTGTACGTTACCATCATGGATGTGTTTGGCTGTAGCGGCCTTTGATGAGGGAAGGAAGAAACTAAACAAACAGAGGAAAGTTGCTGTGAATTTTGGTGGGGAGGGATTATTTCCTGGATAATCATTAAAAAGTTTCTTGAGGAAGACTGAGATTTGGGGTTGATTGTGTGTGTTGCTATAGCCCAGTGCTTAGAACAGTGCCTGAAACAGGTAAGAAATTAAAACAAACAAACAAACAAACAAACAAAAAAAACACCTTTCAAATGGATGAATGATAGGAATATAAAGCATTGATAAAAGAGTAACTTAAAAAGACAACCTCTTTGGAAGATCTCTTTTCCAATTTTAAGAGTATTCAAAAATATGGAGGTTAATTAATATGATTTCTCTTAATTACTCTCTTATGATGGTGCTGATGGCTCCACATTTGATTAGGTTGGAATGAAGACACCAGGAAGGAGAATGTCTGTATTCACAGAAAAATCTGTGGTCTGTTTAAGACTTCTCTGGTAAATCACATCACCGATCCCGAATCTCTACTGTTTCATTGTTCAACTTGTTTCTCTCATAAATTTACCCCACAGTTGTTACTGTTTACCTTTCTACTCCTTCTTCTAATTTATCTTTTTCCCCACAAATGCTCCCACTTTTGGTTTTACATTAGTTTGAATTAGCATTTCCATTACCTTAACAAATGCAAAGGAATTATCAAATTAAAAAGTCATTATCTCCTTCCCAATTTTGGTCTCCATCCAGTCCTATTAATAGTTTGTAAAGTGAGGAAGTACTAGTACTAACCCAAAATCCTCAGTGAAATCTTAGATCGCTTTTCCATTCCCTTCATCCAACAGGTCATCACGCTTCACCAAGTTTGCTTCAAAAAATAGATTTCAAGTTAACCACCTCTTTTGCCTTTTCTCTGTCATCACCTACAGTCAGGCACCCATCAAACACCCAGCTCTTCTCTTGCAAAAGTCTTTTCGGTTTTCTTGCTCCCAAACCTAATATCACTTCTTCCATTCTTTTCAAGGTTTCTTAAGTTACCTCCCCAGAGCATAGGCATGTCATTTCTCAATTCAAAATCATTTCACAAGTCCCTCAAGGCTAGAAAACCAAATCCAGCATGACAGTCAAGGTCCACCGTAATCTTTGCAGCCTATGTCCCTCTGTTTGCTCATCACATATCTGTGTTTCCAGACCTCATGATCCTCCATACGTCACGTGGACAATATTGGGTCAATTCTTTTGTTGCTGTTGTTGGTTTAATGGCTTGATGTCCTTCTTGCTTTCAACTTCAATAAGTCCTACTCATCCTTTAAGGTTTACCCCAGTTGCTAGTACAGTATTAACATCCCTCCAGGTTGATTTCTATTTCTGCTACTTATGCAACAGGTTAGCCCTAATTCAGTCCAGACTCCGGTTAATGACTCAGCAGATACCTAATGGTGACAATTGTGAAAATAAGCCTCAGGTGAATGGTGCTGAATATTACCAGTGCCTTTTATAAATCTTCAAAGAACATGAATTCACAGACCAAAGATGAGAATATCTAGCTCAATGAAAGATGTCAATAACCAAACCTCCAGCACCTACAAGCTGTTAAAGATGAAGCCTTTCCGTGCCATTATTTTGACCCTCACTTTGACGTGTAAGAACTGTATTTATCATTGAAACAAAAATAGGGCAGCCTTTGAAGTGACTTTGATTGCTGTATTTCTGTTTCAGTGCCCTTTCTTTTTTATTGGTTCTGTGAAAGTGATTCATCTGTTCCTTGTTTTCACTCAGCAGTGCCTCTGGATTTCATCTTCAAATGGAATATTTAGTAGCAAAGATCATCACAGTTTTTAGGCTATTCTTTGTTTAGCACAGAAAATAATGATATTAATACATAATGTTAATTGTGCTCTTACTGTCCCCTGGGCTTCATATTGAGTATGTGTACGTGGATCCTTTCATGCAATTATTCCCCCACCCTGTGATGTACACACTATTATTATCTTTATTTGTAATTCCCATAACTATTTTTTAAATGACTTATAAGCTGCTTTTAAAATATAAACATTTAATTGCCAGCAGAACTATAAAGTGCTAAACTTTATGAATCATCAAGGGAATATAAATTAAAGCTACAATCCAATACTTCTAATAGAATGGCTAAAATTAAAAAGACAGACAATACCAGCTGTCTGACATAGACAAATAGAAATGCTAATATTCTGCTTATGGAAGAAAAAAAATGATCAATCACTCTGGAAAACTGTGGGAGAATCTACTAAAGCTAAAAAAATGCATTTTCCTTAACCCAGCAATTTGACTCCTATTTAAATGCCCACAAAGGTGTGCACCAAAAGATACAGACAAGGATATTCATAGCAACACTATTTGTAGTAGCCCCAACTGCAAAATATAACAGTGCCCAGCAGTATTAGAATGGACAGATCAATTGTAGTATACACACCCCAAATAAGTCACACAGAGCAGAGGATGAACAAAATTCAACCACATGCTACAACATAGATGGCTCTTATCATATAAGGTTGAACAAAAGATGTCAGATGCTAAAGCACACACACTATTTTATCCCATTTATATAGTGTTCAAAAGAGATAGACAATATATGGTGCTACAAATGAGACCAGCGGTTACCCTTGGGAGACCAAGAGAACATTCAAGACAAAGGCCAGGATGAAGGAATTAGTTTGGGGGGTTTAAGATTCTAAGAGGCCTGTGGGATCGGAGTCTAGTGAGCAAGGGAAGGGAGGGAGGGCGTGTGGTCAGTCGGAAGTGTGCAGGTGCTGGAGCAGGTGCTGGAAGCCACTGAGAATACCATCCTGAAAATTCCAGAGCCTACATTCATTTTAAAAGTGATACATGCATTATATATGTGTGTGTATAGTACATATGAATGTCTGTATATATGTGTCTTTATTAGATACATGTTTCATAAATAAAGATGTATATTTACCTGATTATTTATATACATTAAGTTTTGCACTTATGTATATGCACCAGTCTAATGGATGATGACTACAATGGAATGTGTTTTCATATCCTGTCATTGTGCAAAAATGAAGAGTGTCAATGAGTGTGTCTTTTGCGATCCCTGGTTGAAGTATCTGTGAATAACTCTGTACGTGTCTAGTCACGTATAACCAGGACAATGCTTCTGAGAGTTACTAAGAAAGCAGGGCCGGTGGGGAGCTAGCTGGGAGAGGGAAAAAGGAAACATGTGGCTGACAGGTAAATCTAAGTTGATATGCATTTCATTTTTTGATGGAAACTCCTTAAAGAAAAGAACTATTCTAAAACGAAAGAGATTAGGGATGAATTTTTAAAAACCGTATAACTTGAGGCTTCAAGCATGAGAGATAACTTTCTTTTCTTCTCCTATTATTTTTCTTCTTTTTAGAAATATTGGCTATCACAAAGCCAGAGAGATGAGTATTGAGTGACTCACTCCAGGACCCATCTCTAATTTTTCAGGTCTTGCCTTTTCCAGATTCAAAGTTAGCGGGAAAGGCACGTGTATTGTTTGACTTAAATTCAGTATGCAGTGGCATTACTTACAGTGATTTTGAGAGCCTTTTAACAAAAGAGAAAAGATTACTGCATTGACAGTGAAATTAGAGAACTGTGCGGGCGCGTTACGTTGAGTTGGCAGCAAAACGATGGTTGCGCACCTGTTTTATGCAAAAGATACAATAGCAGGAGAAAATCAGCGAGGCAGCATTGTTCTCGGTTATTTTAAAGGCAAGGGGTCATAGAGACAATGCTGATATGGGCTTGTTTTTAATGGATTTAAAATTAGTTTCTAACCTATTGAAATCTTGCACAGCATGTGAAATGACTCACTCTGAGTTATTGCTGAGAGGGAGCCGGATAACGGAAAAAAAAAAAAAACACACACAGAAATATCCACGTTCTTCCTCCATGGAGCCTCCTGCTGCCCTTGCCTGTTCACTCTCCATCCTGTAGCAGGCTCCTGAGTGCCTAATCCACAGCATCCTCGAGGACCCAGCCTTAAAAGTCAGCCAAGGTGGGTGTTCTACCCCCAAACCCGGCTCCCAGCCCAATTTTCACAAGTTAAACACTTGGATCATCCCTTTGTCATCCAGTTGCTAGGAGGCCAGCTGTTACCCACTGAAACGAAATCCTCTGTCAACACTCTCCAAAAACATAACTGGTTGAGAGACAGGAGCACTTGCATCAACCAGAAGGAATTCAGTGGGAAGATGATTGATTGGAAAGAGACCTTGGCTCCCCTCAAAACTTGCAGGATTCCCGTCAGATGAATGGTTTCTAACTTGCTAGTAGGAAATTCAAAATGGCCTGGAACTATGAAAAGATTTAAGGAATGAAAGACTGTATGACAAGATTCATTTTTTACCCTCTTCTGCTATTTTTTAAAAATATTGTGTGTTGAAATCAACCTGAACTTGCCTCACTGGGGAAATAAATAAAAAGAACATTGTGGTATATTCTTACAGTGGAATATTACTCAGCAAGAAAAGGAAATGAGTGCCAGATAAATGCAATGACATAGATGAATTACAAATGCATTATGGCAAGTGAAGGAGCTGCTCACTATATATTTCCACATATATCACCACTTCTGAACTATCCTAAACTATGGGAGGAAATGAGATCACAAAGGCTGGGAACAGGTGAAGAGAACTGACTGTGAAGACATGGTAGGGAATCATTTGGAACAATGGAACTGTCCTATGTCTTAACTGTGGTGGTGGTTTCCTGACAATAACTGTATACTTTGTGTCAAAACTCATAGAATAGCATACCAAAAAAGGGTGAATTGTACTGTATGTAAATTATACCTCAGTAAATCTTATTTTAAAAATTGTTCTTGGTTGAAAACTACACTTCATTTCCATTTTTTAAGAAGAAGAATACATCACTCTTGTTTTTCTTCCTGTAATATGCCACAGTGCATGCTATGAGGGGCTATGGCTCAATGGAACGTCTGCGTTTACAGGTGTTACATGTTGCCATGATTTGGTGATGTGAGTAAGAGGAAGTAAAGGTCATGTGTAGCTTTTGTTCTGCCACAATGGAAAGCACTTTTGTTGAAGACCCACTTGCTTGTTACCAACACAACTTACTTAGGGTTCAGTGTAATTAAAGTTTTTGAAATAGGTTCCCCATTGTTTAGAGCTCTTTTAAATTAAATAACAGAAATCTGCCTCAGACTAAAGTTACAAAAGAAAAATTGAAAGCTAGTAGGGTAACTTGTGGAAGAAATACTATGACACGATGTTAGAAACTCATTTAACTGGCTTGGATTCTTGAAAGAGATCAATGATATTCTGGCGGTTTGAAAACATGTGTGAATTCTTTGATACTCTTCCCATTAAAAGGTAGGCAGGCTGTGTCCCCTTCACTGTGACTGCTTTGATCAGCACAGTAGAGCAGAAGCCACACTGTGTGACTTCCGAGGCAAGGTCACTAAAGGACTTGCAGCTTCTACACGGTAGTGTTTGAGCACTCGGTGGTGGAGCAGTGAGCCTCACTCCCCTGAGGCCGCCATGTTGTGAGGAAGCCCAATCCACATGGCACGGCCTCCTGTAGGCATCACAGTGGACAACCACCGCTGAGTCCAGCTGTGGAGTTGTCCCAGCTCAGGCAGCAGATATGTGAGTGAAGAAGCCTTCAGAGGATCCCAGCCTCCAGCCATTTAAGTGCTGAGGCATCGGGCATCTGTAGCCCCCCGACTGTGGGAACAAAGGAATGAGCCCTGGGCTGGAATGGCAAACAAGTTGTGAAAAGCTGCAGATTCAGAGGTGAGAAGGCTGGTTAGCCAATGACAGGTAAGATCCCCAGAGGGGGGCAACCTAAGATAGGCACAGCCGTCTGAGTCCAAGAAGAACGTTGTGAAGCAGCCGTTTCTCACACATTCCACCCTGATAAGTTGTAAGGCTCGCTGGTGCCAACACGAACACGATTTACCAAAACATGAAGGGTCTTCTGACCTTGAGCCAGACACTGCCTGTTAACCATTTCCTTTGCCATTCTTCTTTGCTATATAAGACTGTGTAACTTAATAAAGCTTCAGAGTCACCATCAGCTCTCTCCGCATACGGTGTGTATGTGTACATGATATTGCGACACCAACAGCATCAAGAAGCGAAGACAAGCCATCTTCACTGTGCTCTGTCCATTTTTCTGACCTGCAGTGTCTGTGACTGTAATGAAATGGTGGTGGCTTAATGGCATTGTCACTAAGCTGTGGGGCAGTTTCTTTGGCAACAGTAGATAACTGGGAACAGGTATGGGACAAAAAGTCAAGCAAAACAAAACACCTTAAAACCAGAGACTATTTTAGATTTAAGGAGACTAAAGGAAGTGCCCTTGGAACAGAGCATAGCCTGCAGGAGGGAGTTGCTGAGGGCAGAGGTCCCAGTGAGGGTCCTGTGGGACCCTCAGAACCAGCTCCAGAACCAATAAAGAGGTATTTCCTCGCCTGGGAAAAAACATTTTTTTGATGTCCATAAACATTTATTAAAGAAGGGATAAACGAAATGCCAAATTTAGTCAATAAACACCCACCATCAAAAAGATGAGCGGATAAGCAATATCCTATAACATATTATAACAATGATGGACTCAAGTAACAATAATCACCACTAAATGCAATACACCATCTTCACTGCATCTATGAGGGCAAAAACAATCTAAAGAAAATATTAGGGATAAAGAGGGACTTTTCAAAATGAAAATGTGCTGGGGGAAAAAGAAAAGAAGCAGGGTTAAAATAAAAGTTAAAAGAGAGAGAAAAGGAGAAAGCAAACTCAGGCTCTGGAGTTCTTCAGCCTGGATTTAATTTGTTGCTTTTCTCTTTATGAATTTGAGACCACAGGTTGATAAACTCTCTATCCATTTAGAGGGTTGCTAAGAGTTCTGAGTCATCTTACTGTTGTATGGATTGAAAGAGACAGTATATCATAGTACAGTGGTTGGAAGAGTGGCCAGGGGATAGTAACTGCTCAATAAAAGTCATTACTAAGAATGATTATTTCATGTGACAATGAATGTATGTATGTTCATGTGTAACTGAAAAATTGTGCTGTACACTGGAATGTGACACAATATTGTAAAATGACTGTAACTCAATAGAAAAAAGTTTAATACAAATAAATTAATTAAAAATAAAACAGAAGGAAAACCTCATGAACCCAGGCAACCGCCCCCTGTCTCCCTCGCACCTTCTCTCTGTGTGTCTGCTTTCATTCCCCGTCTTTGCAGAACGGCTTGTCCTCTCTCTGAATGTATATGTCTAACTTTGCTGCCCTGCCTCTTGTGAGCTTCTGTGTCTTCTGTTCAAGCAACCAGTCCAGACTCTTAAGTGTCTCTCAGTCTCACTCCTAAATGCCAGGAAGAGATAGTCTGATTATAGAGCTTGGGCCATTCAGTTCCAATCAGCTTTAGGAACAGGTTGAACAGAATCGTGTAGTAGAAACACAGTTGTGAGGTTTAAGATCTCTTAGAAAACAGCTTGAAGAAAGGAGAAATGGGCTCGGTAGAGCTTTCCTAATTAGAAGATCATTTTAACATAGATTGGCTGTGGAAATAAAATTATTTTCATTTTAGGTCCACGGAGACTTTTTAAGTTGTGAAAATTAGAGTTGTATCTGGTGTTTATAAGCTTAAGAAAATGTTGGAGATGGCCAAGTAAAATTGGGAAGCCAGGGTTTGAAGGAATGTCTTACCCTGCTAATTCTGCCACTTTTTAGTCATTCCCCTGCAATAAAATGATTATGAAAAAAGTGTTCCTTACCGAAGTGTTGTTTTGGAGAACCAAAGCCAGTAGCCCGGGAAAGAGCAAAAGAGAGTGTGACATCATTTTATGTCTTATGAAATAAATATTGTATTTGTGGTATTTAAGTCATTGCAAAACAAAAGTAAATTGCTTTATAACCTCTTAAAATGTTTTAAGTATTGTAGGAATATTTTCTTCCAAAATCTCCAGGAAGACATGCTGCAGGTAGAATTTTGATAGTCACACATCAGATGTGTACCAAAGAATCTCTATTTTACAAAAGTGCATATTTTCCTGATCTCTGATAATCCATTTTCACTCTTCATTGGAAAGCTTGGTATCATCACCTCTGTTGGAATTGCTGCATTGAAGAGTGTGAGGGTTTACAATTTTAATTATACAGTGAAATTACCCTCCATGATTTTAACAGTCTTTGTCAAATTGCCAATTCCCCGCTGATATGAATGAAAACCCTTACTTCCCCAAATCTTTGTCAAACTAGATGCTTTGAAGCTCTTTGTTTTTTAAAATCCAAGTGCCAGTTGACTTAAATTCTATTCTGGTGCTTATCAATGATTTTGAGAATCTTTTATTTGTTTAATTGTCCTTTTGTATTTGTCTTCTGTGAATTGACTATATTGATTTGTAGAAGCTCTTTATATGTTCTGGATATAAATCACTTTATGTATCGTGAAGGAACATTTTTAAAAAGAATATACTTGAACCTAAAACAAAGAAACAAACAAGCAAACAAATTTATCCACGAGGGACTGAGAAGATGGGCAGGGATCTGTAAGGGATTTCTTAGGAGAGCATCTGCCCAGTGTGAGTTCCATCCCTGCCCAGCACTGGTCCCATGTAAATGCTTCTGTCTTCTCCTCACACCTTATGTGAGTTGTCCATGGGGCTGCAGTTGGGGAAAGGGGACTGCTGTTTGTCTCTTATTCGAGATGTCTAGAAGGTGACAGATGGAGTAGTGAGAGAGAGTGTAAAGGGCTGCATTTGGGGAGTAACCACCTTCTCATTAACAAGGGGTCCAGGAATGTGGACTGGGGGGTTGGGACCCCTATTTTCCAACTGTGCCCCCAAACCAGAGAAACTCTAAAGAGAGGCCCACCAGTTACTGGAGGCATGGACCAGAGCGGCATGGATGCTATGGTCAGAGTTGAGGGGGATCATCTGCTTTCCAAAGACCACACCAAGTTTCCCATGAGAGTCTCCTTTGAACACAGGCAGGCCTAGGGCATGAAATGTCCGCTGTGACAGAGGCCATCCCCAGCTGAGCGGGAACTTCCCCTCTCTATCCCTTTGCCTCTCCTGTCTTCTCCCTACCCTTTACCATCAAGCAGGGTCTAAAACCACTAGCTAGAAAGCATGAGGTGGGATGAGATAAAGGACGAATGGAAGCCAACCACATCCCCTTCCCTAAAAGCCAAGGCCCCACAAATGCAGCACAGAGCTGGAGAGGAGAATTCTTATTTTAGAATTACGAAGTGTTGATTAATATCTTGGACTGAAATGAGAGTGTGTTTTTAACTTAACATGAACAAAGTACAGAAAAGTCACGATGCCTTTCAAAGCTTCTCCTACTTAAATCATCGGTAGGATGTCCACTGGGAGACACAAGTAATCTTACTTTTTGTTGCAGTCCATACATCACACTTTGGCTAAAATACATTGCAGATTTTTTTTTCCAGTCTGTCCTTTGGCTTTCTCTATGTTATAATATGCTTACAGACATTCTCAACTCTAAGTCATCAAATTCATCTATCATTAGAAGGGCCTTCTTACCTTAGGATTATAAATATATTCTACTTAAAAAAAAAAAAGCCTCATATCTCATAGTTTAGTGTCCTACAAGTCGTTTTCAGATACATCTGGAATTCATTTTGTGAATATTATTGTAGTGTCAACCTTCTACAGAAAAACTGACCTCAGCTGGGGGAGCTGCCTTGTTCAGGGTCACACCCCGAGTCCCGGGGGACAACCCACACCCAGTGGCTGAGCCCTGTGGGACTGCAGCATGCAGGTCCCCCGCCCCCAGGGCCGGGCCCCCAGCTTCAGAGGCTCCACTTAGGTTTGGCTGGAGCCACTGAGACTGAATTGTAGCCCCAGTTCTCCCCCTGCCCATTGCTGCTTGCTTCACATCCCCCTGTTGATCCAGGGAGCAAATCCTTAATAAACTTCCTGCCAACAAATCAGTCTCAAAAATAGCTTCCTCGGGAAACTGATCAGCAACAAATCTGAAGTGGTTAACTGAATTCATTTTTCTTCCAAACGCAGAATTCACAATCTCAGGAACTTTTACTGAACAATGATTCTTTTTGATTTCAATGTCACCTTTATTGTAATACTAAATTTCCCACTGAATATAGCTCTGTATTTGGACTATTCAGTTTATCTGATTCCTCTAAGTTTTCTAAAATTATTGCCAGAGTGTTTTTATTCTGTAGAAATCAGAATAAGCTCTGTTATCAGACCAGGCAAGTTACTCCTTATTATTTTTTTTTTAATGAAAAGTTTATTGGCTATACTTTTCTTTGTATTTGTGTTTGTTTTCCCTCTTTCCAATGAAATTTAAATATATTCTCTCAAGTTTATATAAAAATTCATATAAAAAATTCCAGCATGGATTTTATTTATTGTTGCATTGAACTTAAGAAATAATGTAGTGTGGAATTCAACTTATAATATTGAATTTTCTCATCTAAGATTTGTGATGTTTCTCTGTATATTCATGCATTTTTGCCTTTTGTTGTTTTCTTCTTTACACTTATCTCTTGGTAGGTTTATTTTTAGAGATTATATAAAGTGATCTAAATAATATAGATATCTGGGATTTGCATGTTAATCTTATATTTGACCATCCTGACACGTTTTCTTATTAATTCTAATCACATTTTGGCAGATTATATCATCCGTTACTAATGCCAGTCTTGTCGTTTCCTTTCTAATCAGTGTATTTAATTCTTTTCTTGTTTTATTACCTTGGCTATGATCACCAACAGAGTGACCATGATAGCAGCTACCTTGCCTTGTTTAAGACTTTGACAGGAATTCCTCTTACATTTCACCAATAAATATGACTTTTGATAGAAGTTTCTGATAGACACCAAATATCTACTTAAGGCTGAGTCCTAAATGTAAGTCATCCTTGAGTAAGTCACAAAATAACAAAATGTGCTGAACTCAGAAGTCAAAGAGAGAGAGAGAGAGAGACAGAAAGAGAGAGAGAGAGAGATGGGTCTGATCATCCTGAACAGGTGGCATCTATCAAAAAAGAACTGCAAGGAACAGAGGGCAACTTTGATTAACAAACTAGCTAACTAACTAACTAACTAACTAACTAACTAACTAACTAACTAAAGGGATAGAAAAGAATTCAGTTGTAAAACATACAGTTCTTTTGGGAATAAAGACAAAGGATTTTCAAATTTTATGATTCAGGAGAGATACTGAAAGGGACACCAGGCATCGCTGAGCCACATACAACAGCAGGAAGACCCTAGGTGATACATACCTCTACACACAAAACAAAATCATAAAGGTTGGGAAATCATGAGGAACCCCAAAGTCATCTGGAGTACTACTCCAGGCACTAATATGCAATTGGTAAGAACCCCAAACAGAGTTAAAGGAACAGACGAAGGAGATGTAATAAATAATGGAAGAAATTTGCTCTGAATGGAGAAAAGATAGATTCTTTACAGTTAAAGGACCAAATAAGTGCCTCATGGGGCTGGTGAAGTGAGACTTGGCATATCCTGGCAAAGTTCCTGAACTTCAAATTTCTACAAATAGAAATTTATACCAGACTTAGGAAGAAAATATTCCTTTAACAGAAGGAGACATATTCATGCTGGTAGGGTAGCTCCAAGGCAAACAAAACCAAAAAAGAACGTAATTTTACAACATCAATGTAAAGAAGGAGAATGTAAGGTTGAAAACACCAACAGAATAAAGGAATGTTACGTTAAATAAAAGGCACGATTACCAAAGATGATACAAAGATCATAAACCAATGAATACGGCAGCTAAGTTTGCAAAGCAAAGCTAATCAGAAATGCAGGGAGACCTTAATGAAAAAGAGAACTACAGTGAGATATTATAAATTCCACTTTAAGAATCAGTAAGCTCTTGAACAGGAAATGAGTAACATAATCAAAAATTGATTTTGTGATACAGCAAATATTTATACGGAGAGAAAAAGCAATTTTCTCATATGAATGGGACATTTATAAAAATAAATTACATAATTGACCACAGAAAAGTGAAAAAAAATAAATTTTATAAGCCACGTCTTCTGATCGTGATATCTAAACATAATACAAATATGTCCCAAAACTGAAGAATTAAAATTATTAAATGTAATACCAAATGGCCTTTGAGTTAAATAGGAAAACAAAGTCAACATGAAAATCTACCTATAAATGACTATACAGAAGACTATTTCATAGTGGCTGAGACATAGCTAAAGCATAATCACAGGAAAACATAGCCTGAAATGCTTTTATTATTAAAAGAGAATGAGAATAAATGACAAAAACCCTACTTCAGACAGCTTAGTATATGCTAGATAATGTTCTGTGTTCTTTATCTATATTATATTATTTAATTCTCACAAACTGTTATGAGGTAAATATTATTATCCCCATCATTTAGATGAGGAAACTGAGGCACAGTCAGTGTGTGCTTGAGAGGGATGGTCCACTTTAAAATACACATATTCACAACTCCTGAAATCCTACTTTGAAAGTCTAGCCTATTCAAATAAAGTCTGGTACATAAGAATGCATACACACGTGTGTTCCTTGCAGCACTGTGTGAAATGCAAACAGATTGACAACAAAAATTCTCAGAAGTGGGGCAACTAAAAAACTGAGGGACATCCATGCCATCACATGTTCTGCAGCCATTAAAATATGGGGTTAGGTCTGTAAGGTGGACTTGGAGTTACAGCCACACGATCTTAAGTGACAAAAGGAAAATGAACAGAATTGCATGTGCTATTGTTAACAGTTCTGCAAACAATGCTAGATCTTCTAAATGTGTGTATTTGTACCAAGTTAGGTCAATTGGAAAAAAAAAATGGGTGTTTTCGTTGGGTCCACGGGGAAGGAGATGTTGAGTCGGGCTTAAGAGTGCAGGAAGTTTTTGAGGGGGTTGGAATCTGTGAAAGGTAAGAGAGGGAAGAGGCAGGGTAGGGTAGAGAAAGCCACAGATTACAGTTCAGCTCTGTCAAAGTCCCAGCCTGTCCAGTGGGAAGCTCTGGAGCAAAGATTGCGCACTGGGATCAGGGATGGTCCCGCACTGGGCACAAATGGCCAGTCATTGGCTAGGGTCTGCCCCAAGCGAAGCGTAGCATCAACTCAAAAGCTGTGGGGGAGCTTGAAGTTCATGGCTTTCAGCTGACGGCTTTCCTTGCAGCCAAATGTCCAGTTCTTTCTTGAAAGGAGATCCAAGGAGTGCCTTTCCAAGGCTGCACATATGCAGGGATTTTTGGTAGGAAGTGAAACTATGAAACTGGAAGGGGAGGGGGAGAGGTGAAAAAAAAGGGGAGAAGATGGTGTTGCTGTAGCATTCCCTCGCTTTTGTTTATAGATTGACCACATATCCCTAAACAAAGTTGAGCTTCACCTTCATAAAAATGGAATTACGTGTGTTGCTTTTGCAACTTGATGTTTTTTTTCTTTAAAAAAAAAAGTGCTAAGATTCGTCCATGCTGATGAGCAGAGTTGTCTATTCCTTTTCACTGCTCTATAGTCTTCTAGTTAGGATTGTATCACGATTTATTGTCCCCACTTCTGTGGATGAATAAGTGTGTTGCTCTCTGGGGCTATTACGAACATCCCTGTGTATGTCTCCTGAGTTTCTCCATTGCATATACAGAGGGCTTGAATCGCTGGGTTGCAGGCTATGCAGATGGTTAACTTATAAGATAATGCCAAATAGTTTTACAAGTGGTATTAAAAAAGTTTCTATCAGATTTTACATAAAAGCACATAAATTAATGTGAATGCACAGTAAGGTCAGGTGGCAAGATTTCAGGTGATATTTTTTACTTTCCTCCAAATAATTTGATGTATCTTCTGAATTTCTTTTTAAAAAGCAACTATTATTTATGTAGTCCAGAAAAAAAAGCTCAATAAAGGTATCTTTATCACGAGAAATAAGTTGAATCTTCAAAAATACAGTAACCATAGCAACACATGCTGTAATAAGGAAAGCAAGCCAGGACATTTCATTAAACAAAACAAAACAAAATAAAATGGAGCCATCTATCCTAGTCCATTATCTGGAAAACGTTACAAATAAACAAAAGCTATCAAAACAGATAAGAAATCATAATAGTTGTATCTTAAACCCAGCTCATTTAACTTTCCTCTGACAGATTTTCCTCCTCCCCAATTAAACTAGGGCTGCTGTTTGACAAAGGCATGCTGTTGAATGAGAACGAAATATCCGGATGGCTTCTTTCCTCTCTGAGAAGTAAGAAGTTATATAAAACGCAATGTGTTGCGCTAACTTTACCGACAATGTAACAGCCAGAATTCCTCAAACATATCCCGTGTTCTTTCACTGTTTGAGGGGTTACTGATGCTTCCGTTTCAGGGTCAAAGTGCCTTCCCAGTTTTAAAGTCATTGAACTGTATTTTTCCAGTCATTTTAAGTAACAATATTTGCAAAGATGTTTTTGTCGTAGAATCAAAGTATACAGTTTGAAAAAAATAGTCAGCATATTTGCTAGATGTCCATTTGTGATATTGTCTTAAGAAATCTGTCTTATTTTAATTTTATAAGATGAAAGTCAGCTAAGTATTAGTTTATATCTTATAGCCCTGGTTGAGGAATATACCAAGATTTCAACAGAGAAGATTCAAAGATCACCACAGGCCAGTGCGCTTATCAGTCGGTGTCTGCTCAGAGGACAGGAACCATGCTAGTTTTGTTGACAGTGAGAATTCAGAAGAAAGAATGATTAACCCAACACTGAAGAAATAACAGCCAAAAAAAAAAAAAAAAAGAAAGAAATTATCACTCAAAGGAGAACTGAAGGAAACAGCTAGCATCCCAAGGGCTAAGGGGAAAAAAGGGGAAGTGTTGGACAAATTGGAAATTTAGAGAAGGAATCCTGTGGACCTGAACTTGGGCTCTCTGCAGAGGAGACAGTGGCGAGTTGGACTTGGAGGAGGGGCCTGGGGGCCTGGCACCCAGACCTCTGAGGTGCTGGGGTCTCCGGGCTCAGAGGAAGGGCCCAGTGAGGGAGAAAAAACTTGGGCGCATATTGAAGTTCACTCCCAAATTCAGGTCTTGGTTTCTGGGGAGGAGAGGACAACACAGGAAATACACAGCCACTGACTGAACGTATTCTGCATGTCTCTTATATAATTAAGTGGGCCTCTTCTGTTATATGGTTATTGAGTGATGCTAATGGCTTTTCCAAGTTACACAGGAAGTCACAGGAGCCAAGCAGATGTGGAATTCACTCTGCCTCCCGTTTATAATCACATGGTTCATTTCAGCTTCATCTGATTTAGACACTCGAAGAAGTATAGTTTTTATTTTTCTTTCTCCCTGTGTGTTTGATTATTATGACATGGAAAATTTCAGAGTAAGTGTAGGAAAACATAACTCTTTTAGGAGATGCGACAGAGTTGACTCTGTGGTAACTGTCAACTGTCAAATTCAATAGTCATTTAATTGTGATTTTAAAGAAGTAGCATATTTTGAAGCGATGATTATTAGTTTAAGTAAGACGGAGGAGAAGATGAGAGCCAAGTGACTGCATTCATTCATTTGATAAATATTTATTAAGTTCTTGCTTTTTGCCAGACTTACTAAATTGATAAACAAGAAATTGCTTCTTCTTCAAGTCAGAAAGTCCTTATTTATAAGACAGTGAACAAAGCAGCATATATTCCTGTTTATCACCTACCTTTATGTCCTAGTTCACATTTATATATAATATATAGCATAGATATAATTTATATATTAAATACATACTATTTAAAAATGTACACGTTACTACTTAAGCGAGGTATTAAAGACTGCACCAAGAAATAGAGACAAGGATTCTGTCCGCTAGGAGTTCACAATACCTTGCAGTTATCTGAGTAACAATTATATTTGAATAATAAAGAGTAATTTAAAACAAATAAATCAAAAGCACGAATGATGGAGCTCTAAAAAGATCCCACAGCATCCAAGAACTGACTGAGTAGTTATAAACTCTACCGCCATCTAGTGGCGCCAATCTTAAAAGCCAGCTAGACCCAATCGCAGAGCAGTTTTCAAACCAACCCCACGTGTCTGGGAGACTCAGCTTCGTTCTTAGGAACTAAATGCCGCAGAATATGATCTTCTCTTTGTTCTTGGCCAGTATGCAGTAGAGTGCGTTGTAGGAAGAGTTAACACATGAGCCGCAGGTTCCTTATGTGGCCTCTAAAGGAAGGATGTGAAAGGAAATCGTATCAATAGAATCCAAAATGTTTTTGTGCATCGCCGTTTCATTTAGAGAAAAAAATTAATTGTCAATTTAGGAAATTTTTGATTTTCTTCTTATCACGGGAAGGGTACTTGCTGCTTCAGAAGCACCGCTTACAATGTTTTCTTTTATATAAAAATATGAGAATTATCAATGATTTTTATTTAAACTATTTGAAGGTATAAGACATTTTTTTCTAAGCTTTTGTTTCCTGATTTTCATAAGTCATCACCTTGAAAAAAATAAAGGTAAATACTTGTTTTTAAGGTTACGGTGGCAACATATTAAGAAACACCACATAAACTTTGGAAGACCTGTAACTTGACCTTGTGGGAAAGGCCATGTGCCTGAGTGAATAACTTTTGGTATTTTGTATTTTTTCAGAAATATATACAGTTAGAAGTCTGCTGGATGAATAGAAACATTAGGCTCCATCAGCTCACTGCCTCCACTGACAGCCGACACCAGTGATGGGATCTGTGATGAGGCAACACCAGGCCAGTCCCAGTTGACCAGGAAACAATTGCAGAAACTTCCAGTTGACCCACATACTTCCGGAGCAATAATAAACAATTGTTGTTTGTTACACAACAAAAGACAACTGATACATTTTGATTGTATTGGGATTTCTGAGGTTCAAGGTTAGTTTTTCAGATCTGTTGATCTTGCTTTGTGCCGTGCCTGGGGTTGGTCTGGGGGACGGAGCCAGCTGATCTTGCTAGATTTTTTTCTTTTTTCTTTTTTTCTTGAAATACAGTCAGTTTACAATGTTGTGTCAATTTCTGGTGTACAGCATAATGTTTCGGTCATACATGTACATGCATATATTCCTTTTCATATTCTTTTTCATTATAGGTTACTACAAGATATTGCATATAGTTGTCTGTGCTATAAAGCAGAAACTTGTTTATCTTATATACAGTAGTTAGTATTTGCAAATCTCCAACTCCCAATTTATCCCTTCCAACCCCCTGTCCCGCCTGGTAACTATAAGTTTGCACAGAAAACAAACTTATGGTTATTCTTTTTTATATACGTTTTCTCTCCGAGTAGAAGAGGAACCCAACCTTTTATGACACAGAAGAAAGATAAAATTGGACTTTACCTAGAGCCCAGAGTTCCTACCCTAGGGAGCAGTCTAGTCTAGAGCAGAGAGGCAGCAGACACAAGGCTGCGAAGAGAATGCCAACCTCTGGGCCATCAGTTCCAGGTGATGGGGGATTAACCAGCTCTGGAGCCTAGAACTAGACCTTCAAGGAGAGGACTGAAAGAAAAATGGGAGGAGGTGGGGCAGGAGGGCTCACAAATGCTTGGCCTTGCAATTGATAAGGAAGAAAGGGCTCAGGACATCTTGTGATCATTTTGTCCCCTCCATCACATTTTTTTCAGAAAAACAAAAAAAAAGAAATCAAAGTATGTTTTGTCTTAGGGAATGGAGCCATCCACAAATTTAACAGATTCTATAACCAGAAGAATCTGAATGATAAAAGATTGGAATTTAAGCATTTCTCCACATTTTCAAAAGCATTATATGCAAATGAAGTATTTAATTTTAATATTATAAAATGCCCACATTATATAAAGTCAAATATGAGTTACTTTTTAAGTTCTTCATTACACCTCTTTTTTCATTTACTTTTTTCCCCCATTTATTGTGCTTTAAAGTCATTTAAAGTTTGTTTTTAAGTCTTTCTCTTTTTTCCCACTCACTTTGTTTCTCTTCCCAAGCTCATCTGTTTCCTTTATGTATCACTCGCTTTGCTCTTCTGTATCTGCCTTCCTTATTTGTCTCTCAAAAATCTACCATCTTCCTTCTCTCTGGAGATTAAATTTTTTTTCTTTTAGGATAATTATTTGGATTTTGTAAATTTCAGTCCTTTTCTATTAACTGCATGAAAAATCCCTTTCATTTTACACTTTAAATGAAAAGAAAGAGGAGATTTAATTTCAAAACTGTAAAATGAGCTGAGAATCTCTTTTGGTGCCGAAAAGTAAGGAAATGCTCAGCGAAGGATGTGGGCGTGTCAACGGGACCCAGATTCCAACTGAAAGAGGCTTCAACAACCAAAGCTACATCAATTTGAGCAACAAAATAAATAATGATAGTATGTATGGGATTCTAACCCTCAGAACAAAAGAAATATCCGTGCATTTATGCTGATGGAACAAATAGCTGAATACATAAATGAGAGGGAATGGAAAGTTCGACGCATAGAAGGAGTCTAAAAAATGTAGAGGGATGAGAGACTAGAAGATCACGACAAGGCAAACACCAGAAATAACTGTTGCAGGCAAGATCCGTTGATAAATGCTGAATGTAGAAGGCAAAAGCTTGAGAAGCAGGATTTGTGCATAGTCCCTAAGAGTCTTCCCCGAGATACTAATTAAGTATAAAAGGAAAAATGGTAATTTAATGGAGCAGAAGCCTAGCAGACACCACCTTAACCAAGAGAACAGGGGTAACAGTCATTAAGTAAAGACACAGTTTCATCTCCGCCCTCCGATGGGATGCCCTGAGATGGTACAGCATCACTTGTGTGGCGTTCTTGCCACAGACGCAGAACCTCACGTTAATCCTGAGAAAATACCATATCCCCCCTCTGCTGTTAGGCCTCCTGGTACCCACTACTGCCCTTGAATAACCCCCTTGCTCTCCAGTAGATGAGCATCTCTCCTTAGCCTCTCTCAAAGGTCGTAGTCCAGTTAGGTAACAATTAGAGCACTGTTTTGAATACTGTTTATCTTCATTGTAAATAAGTTAAAATGTAAAAACCTATATATTCTCAACCAAGGGCAGTTTTGGCTCCCAGGGAGCATTTGGCCAATTGGGAAATATTGCTGATTGTCAGAACTGGGAAATGGTACCAGCATCTAGCAGGTAGAGGCCAGGGATGCTGATAAACTTCCTACAATGTGCAGGCTAACCCCCCCACAAAAAGGATCATCTGGTCCAAAATGTCATTATTGTTGAATACACTGATGACAGGTTTTCTTTTTAGGAACTAGTTTAGGTATGGAATCATAATTGTCTAGTCCTAAACCCAGCTCGTATTGCATACATTACAAAATCATCACACTGCTCACTGCCTTCTTAACGTGTTTGTGCGAATGATGCAAGCGGACCCACGACTCAGCCTGATTGTATCATAACAATAACAATAAATAATATTTATATAGCCCTTTAGAGTACCTCTAGGTTTTCCTGCATTACACCGTTTGAACCTTGGCTTTCGGATGCTATGACAGTGAGGTCGTTCCAGGGTACATTAATCTTCTCCGGCAATGTCCAAATTCATGTATCTAGGGGTCTTGGCAACAATCCGTGCTCCCACAGAGGGCACAAGGGGACCTAAGTAAGTTAAGTCTCAGAACCAGCCTTCAAAAGCCCATTGTCCCCTGGAATAAACAGCCAGACTATTAATGATCATGGATTATGTATCTAATTACATTTTCAGCAATAACCAAAAGAAAATCAAATTACGCTGTTGCTCTGAGGCAGCACAACAATATTCACTCTCTGATTTTTCTGTTTTGAGAAAACTCAGGAAAACTCATGGCTGCCCCAAAGCAGCCAGGCGGGGCATCCAGAGTTCTGACTCCTCCAGACCCTTGAGGATTTCTATAAAATGCTATTTACCACAGGGTTTGGGTCATGGCATCCCAAGAGATAGCTGAAAGGGCCAAGTGGTGGCGCCTGGTCGGGTGAGGGGGCTGAGTTCCATCTGATGCGAACTCTGACCAGTGGGAAAGGAGAGGTGTGTGAAGCCTTGCCAGTATATCCCCTCCTCTTTCTCCCGCTGATGGACTGGTCTGACGCATGGATTCTCTTTCCGGTAACAGAGGGTACCCCATGCCCAGCAGTTACATCTGCTGGTTACCATGGCTCCGGACAGCCTCGTGCCTCACTTCCCTTCTTTCCCTGGCTCTTGTGGCTCCAGATTTTCACACACCCCACACGTTAAGTATCCTTGCTTTCAACCTGGCCTCAGGCTCTGTCTTCCAGGGAATCTGGGCTGAAACAGCTGGCATCACTGCCCCCATTTTACAGATGGGGAGAAGAAGACTGACACTCAGAGAAGCTTAGTAACGTTGAAGGCACATAAATAACAAATAGCAGGGCAAACCCAGCCCAAATTGTAGGTCTGTAACATATGACATCTGTACCTAAGACATAAAAAAGTTGTCTTGCAAAGGCAATAAGGTGACAAGGACAGGGTTAGTATGATGTCCTGAAATGTAGCCATTACTCCAGAAAGCACAATAAAATACAATGGTCAGACTTAAAAGTGAAAATGCCATTAATACAATCAGAAAGCCCAAAAATCCACTAATATATTTAAGGAGGAAAAAAAATTAGCTGTTTTTATGCAGTGCTCTAAAACCAAACACAAGGATCTGCCCTGTTCTTAGCCAAAGGATTTTAATCTTGCTACACTCTTTTCCTCACTCCCATTTTTCCATGAGCCAATATTCCATTACCAAGATTAAACTGGCAAAGTTTAAGTACAGCAGGAAAGCATTTTCCATGAATGTGGACAAAATAAGGATCCACAAATATCACGTTCTGCTGGGTAGAAATGGCATGTTTCTAATTTACTAATTTTGCTATTTATATTTATATAATCATTTTAATAGGTAATATAGTCACATGGACTGAAAGAATATTTAATTTGAAATCTCCATCTTACCCCATTCCCACCCATCCGACTGCCTTAAGGCACAGTGGAGTATCCTGGAAGGAAGGAGTTAAATCAGCTGCCCGTGACCTACAGATTCCTTTATAGAGGGTAAGCCCCAAGGGAAATGCATCTGGACCTCCAGGTAAAGAGACTGACTGATTGTTAGGAGACTGTCTCTACAAGGTCCTCTGCAGGCAGTGTTGGCTAAGGAGAGCTTACAGTGAATAGAGCCCAGAATCACTGAGGCGGGCATCCTGGGAGAACATCAGGTAGGCTATACCTGCCTGTAAAATGGAGATGCTTCCGAATTAAATGCTCCCACCATGGAAGGTGAAGCTGCGGCCCTCGCAGAGAGAATGCAGCTCTAGACGGTGTGGGTGGAAGGGGAGAGCGTCCGTGACTTCACAGACCTCTCTCTGCTTTATCTGAGCATCTGGGCCGAGTTGGACCCTGCCGTACTTAATAAAGCTCAGGACTGGGAAATCTGTCTCTGATTCATGGGAGCCTGTGTGTTAAGTCAGCCTCTAAAGAACTTCTATGCATATACATAAACACATTCCTCTATTCTTTTCCTGACCTTTTTTTATACTCACAGTAGTATGTTATACACACTGTTCTGTCGCTTGATTTTTTTTTCTGTTAATTTGAAAATCTTAAAAAAAAAAAAAAAAGCAAAGTGGAAAAAAAGGAGTGGATCGCTTATTAACCAACCAAAATATTTGTCTGTTGTGTAGTTTTAATTTTTTCTGCATTAAGCAAGTGTTGGGGGGTAAATGGAGTAAATACAGCCTGCACTGACAGGGACGTACTTTCATACACCTGCAGGATGTCGAAAAAGTTACTTTCATATGTTGCTCATTGGAGCATAAAATTGAGACAACTTCTTTGAAGGACCATTGGGCCATGGCTGTCAAAGGTACACATGCATATTTCCTTAGGTCAGCAATTCTGCTTTTAAGAAACTCTCTTATAGATAGATTTGTACATAAGCAAAACATTGTGCGTAAAAGATTATTCATTGCAACACTGTTTAGGAGCATAAAGTTTAGAAATAAACTAAATGTCATTAACAGAAAACTGATTAAACTATACATGAACTCTGAAGTTGTAGAAAAATGAGGAAGCCCTTTATATAATGAAATAACACTATCTTAACTATACTAGTTATGGGTACACACTGTAACATTCTTCATTAACTGCTGGGAAATTGCTGGTATATTTATTTCAAGACTTTTGTGTATGCCTGAATAGATTTATGTATTTTCCCAATGTGATATTATACTACTTGAGCTATTTTATAATCCACCTAATTTATTTATTTTCCAATATAATCAACATTATCTTTTGTTAAAGAAAACTTCAAGAGGGGGAGGGCATAGCTCGAGTGGTAGAGCACGTGCTTAGCATTCACGAGGTCCTCGGTTCAATCCCCAGTACCTCCTCTAAAAATAAAGAAATAAATAAACCTAATTACCTCCCTCCCCCCGCCAAAAAACTAAATTAAAAAGAAATCAAGTCTTCAAAAAAAAAGTAAACAAACTTCAAGAATATGAAACTTTCAAATCCTGTAAGTAACACGCTTATATAGAAACTCACACAAAACACAAGTGAATAGTTCGATGGGTTATCACAAAATGAACAAATCCACTTCACAACCCCCTTGGCAATCTCTACATCCTCTCCTGACTTCTTCATGAATTCACAGTCAGTCCCATTTGGAACAAAATTCCATTTTAACAAATGGAAGTGTTCTATGTATATATTTATATTTTTATATTCTAAAGATTGCAAAATATTTTTCATTCACAATGTAGGGCTAGTGATTAATTTCTGATAAAAAAATCAACTGAAACTTACTTCACAGTGTGCTTCTGACTAAAGCATCAATTGCTTGCTTATAAATCTGAGCTTGTGAAAGATCTATAATGTGATATGTGTGAAACTGAAACTGTTCACATAAACTCACTTGGCTAAAAGTGATGAAGGTCTCTAAAGAATTAAGGCCACAAATCATTTCTGAGTGTATTTTATATGGTTGATATCAGCTACACGCTTCACCTACCAATTTTATCATTTAGTACACTTTCAACAACATATGTAAATCACCTTAAAAATGCTGATTAAAAAAATGATAAAGAAGGACATTTATAAACTAACTGATGCTGTAAAAAGCAATACATTTTGTGAAAACTATATTTCTTGGAAACCTAGTATTCCACAGGAAAAAAGTGACAGGTGCACTATAGGAAGAAAAGAAATAAAACATAGGAAATAATTTTCTTAGAAAAACCTCACAAATGTAAGTGAAGATTATCACTTATGTACATATAATTGCTCTGTTGGCAAGTTGCAATTGGCTTTTGTAAATGGCAGGGTCTATCAATGTGTATCTGGAAGCCCACAGAGCCCACAGTTTATCCGTGGCTTTCTAGTTTTCTCCTTTTTTGCTGCTGTGAAGTCAGCCTTGCCTCCTCTAGTCTCACTTTCTGTCTCATCCTTGAGTGAATCTGTACCTTTAGGGCCCTTGTTGAAGGAAGAGAGGAACAGGAGGCCAAGGTGTAAAAAGCCCTCCTCCAGAATGAAAGGTTGCTTTAATATCAGGATGTCAGTTAATATAATTTGACACATTTATCATTTGAAGGAAGAAAAATTCTGATATTTCTAAAAGGTGCAGAAAATGTGCTGGATAAAATTCAACCTCCATTCTTTGAAAAAATTCTTAGCCAACTAAGGATACACAGGAATTGCTTAATCTGATAGAGTGTCTGCAAAAGTCCTGCAGTAAATACCATATTTATCACAGAAACATTGAAGACTTTCTTTTTGGCATAAAGAACAAGAATGACACTCCCATTACTTGTGGTCACTTTTGTACCAGAGTTTTTAGAGCAATAAGGGAAGAATAAGAAATAAATGATTTAGAATGAAAAGGAAGATATAAAACTCTCATTAGGCATTCAGAATATAATTTCATATGTAAAAAATCTAAGAGAGGCTTGTATAACAAATTACTAATGGCTTACAAAACACACATGTATTATCTCATTGTTTCTGTGGGCCATGAGCCCAGACATGACACACCAGGACTCTCTGCTCCTGGTCTCATATGTCTGAAATCAACGTATTGACCACAGTGCTCTCACTGGGAGAGCGGGGCCCTTTTCCAAGCTCATTCAGGTAGTTGATAAACTTAAATTTCTTACAGTTGTAGAACTGAGGCTCTTAGCTGCTAGGGGCCAGGCTTCTTCACAGGCAGCTCACTAGATGGCTGCTTGCTTCTCAAGGCCAGCAGAAGAGTGCCCTTCCTTAGTAAGAAACCAGTCCCTTCTTTAAGAGCTTTCAAATAATTAGATCAGGACCAACCAGAGCTGACCCTGTGGGTCACGGGGGGTCCAGGGGCATAACTGCACTCACACTACAGTGGGTTCTGGTGCCTGATGTTGGCAGATCTGCACTGGTAGCTCTACAGGAGGAGAACCTGGGGATTCCCAGGCTGGGTTGCTGACATTCCCATGGCCAAGGTGAAAACAAGAGCAGTGACAACAAATTGTACCTTACAAGCCCGCACAATGGAGGCACTTTCCTAGAACATTCTCCAGGACAGACCACATACTCGGACACAAAAGAAGCCTCAACAAATTTTAGAGGATAGAAATTATTTCAAGCATCTTTTCTGACCACAGTGGCATGAAACTAGAAATCAACCACAGGTGGGAAAAATGAGAAGAAAACTACTGCATGGAGACTAAACCACATTCTACTAAGAAACAAATGGGTCAACAATAAAATCAAAGAAGAAATTAAAAAATACCTTGAGACAAATGACAATGAAAACACAGCCACACAAAATCTGTGGGATGCAGCAAAAGCAGTCCTAAGAGGGAAGTTCATTGTGATACAGGTCTTCCTCAAAAAACAAGAACAATCTCAAATAACAACTTAAGCTACCATCTAAAAGAATTAGACAAGAATAAACAAAACCCAAAGTCAGCAGAAGGGAAGAAATGATAAAGATCAGGGAAGAAAGAAATAAAACAGAGATTTTAAAACAATACATAAATCAATCAAACCAAGAGCAGGTTTTTTGAAAGAGTAAACAAAATCAACAAGCCTCTGGCCAGGTTCAAGACAAACCTCTGGCCAGGTTCACCAAGAAGAAGAGAGAGAGGACACAAATAAACAAAATAAGAAATGAAAATGGAGAAATTACAACCAACACTACAGAAATACAAAAATACCACAAGAGAATACTATGAATATCTATATGGCAACAAACTGGACAACCTAGAAGAAATAGACAAGTTTCTAGAAACATACAGTCCACCAAAACTGAATCAAGAAGAAATAGATAATCTGAACAGACTGATCACTGGAAGTGAAATAGAATTGGCAATTAAAAAAAAAATCTCCCTGCAAACAAAAGTTCAGGACCAGATGGCTTAACTGGAAATTCTACCAAACATAAAAGACCTTATACCAATACTTCTCAAACTCTTCCAAAAGATTGAAGAGGAAGGAAGAATCCTAAACTCATTCTATGAAGCCACCAGCACCCTGACACCAAAACCAGACACTACCAAAAAAAGAAAATTACAGGCCAGTATCACTGATGAACATAGATACAAAAATTCTCAACAAAATATTAGCAAACAGAATCCAACAACACATAAAAAAGATTGTACACTATGATCAAGTTGGATTCATCCCAGGGTCACAAGGATGGTTCAACATAATGCAAATCAATCAACATAAGATACCACATCAACAAAAGAAAGGACAGAAATTCACATGATCATCTCAATACATGCAGAAAAAGCACTTGCTAAAAGCCAACACCCATTTATGATTAAAAACTCTTTTCGAAGTGGGTATAGAACATATCTCAACATGGTAAAAACTATTTATGACAAACCCACAGCCAATATAATACTCAACAGTGAAAAGTTGAAAGCCATCCTGTAAAATCTGGAATAAAAACGCCCACTCTCACCATTTCTATTCAACGTGGTATTGGAAGTCCTAGCCATAGCAACCAGATAAGAAAAAGAAATAAAAGGGATCTAAATTGGAAGAGAATAGGTAAGATTGTCACTATATGTGGATGACATGATACTACATATAGAAAACCCTAAAGGCTCCACACAAAAACTGCTAAAGCTGATAAAAGAATTCAGCAAGGTATCAGGATACAAGGTTAACATACAGAAATCAGTGACATTTCTTTATGCTAACAACGAAATATCAGAAAAGGAAAGTAAAGAAACAATCTTTTTTAAAATTGCATCCAAAAAAATAAAGTACCTAGGAATAAATCTGACCAACGAAGTGAAAGACTTACACGTGGAGAACTACAAAACACTGATTAAGGCAATTAAAGATGACTTAAAGGAATGGAAAGATATCCCATATTCTTGGATTGGAAGAATTAATATTGTTAAAATGGCCATACTACCCAAAGCAATACACAAATTTAATGTGATCCCTATCAAATTACCCAGGACATTTTTCACAGAACTGGAACAAATAATCCTAAAATGTATATGGAATCACAAAAGACCCAGAATTGCCAAAGCACTACTGAAGAAAAAGAATGAAGCTGGAGGAGTAACCCTCCCAGACTTCAGACAATACTACAGAGTTACAGTAATTACAAAAGTGTGATATTGGTGCAAAAACAGACATATGGATCAATGGACCAGAATAGAGAGCCCAGGAATAAACTCACAGACATGCAGTCAATTAATCTTCAAAAAAGCAGGCAAGAATATACAATGGAGAAAAACCAGTCTCTTCAGCAAGTGGTGTTGGGAAAGCTGAACAGTCGCATGTAAATCAATGAAGTTAGAATGCTCCTTGACACCGTACACAAAAATAAACTCAAAATGGTTTAAAGACTAAACATAAGACAAGACGCCATAAACCTCCCATTAGAAAATATAGACAGCACATTCTCGGACAAATCTTAGCGATATTCTCCTAGGGCAGTCTACGTAGGTGATAGACATAAAAGCAAAAATAAACAAATGGGACCTAATTAAACTTATAAGCTTTTGCACAGCAAAAGAAACCATAAGCAAAACAAAACAAAAACCTATGAATGGGAAAAAATATTTGCAAATGATGTGACTGACAGGGGCTTAATCTCCAGAATACACAAACAGCTTATACAACTTAATAATAACAACAAATAAACAAACAAACAACCCATTCCAACTAGGCAGAAGACCTAAACAAGCAATTCTCTAATGAAGACATACAAATGGCCAATAAGCACATGAAAAAATGCTCAATATTGCTAATTATCAGAGAAATGCAAATCAAAAACTACAATAAGGTATCACCTCATACCAGTAAGAGTGGCCATCAATAAAAGGCCACAAACGATAAATGCCGGAGAGGGTGTGGAGAAAAGGGAACCCTCCTACATTGTCAGTGGGAATGTAGTTTGGTATAGCTATTATAGAAAACAGTACAGAGATTCCTTAAAAAACTAAAAATGGACTTAGCATATGATCCAGCAATCCCATTCCTGGGCATATATCCAGAGGGAACTCTAATTAGAAAAGATACATGCACACCAGTGTTCACAGCCTCACTATTTACAATAGCCAAGACATGGAAACAACCTAAATGTCCATCAACAGATGACTGGATAAAGAAGTTGTGGTATATTTATACAATGGAATACTACTCAGCCATAAAAAGGAATAAAATAATGTCATTTGCAGTAACATGGATGGACATGGAGATCATCACTCTAAGGGAAGTAAGCCAGAAAGAAAAAGAAACACACCATGTGATATCTCTTATATAAGGAATCTAAAACAAAATAAGACACAAACAAACTTATTTACAAAACAGAAAAAGACTCACAGACATAGTAAATAAACTTATGGTTACCAGGGGGAAAGGGGGTGGGAAGGGATAAACTGGGGGTTTGAGATTTGCAGATACTAAATACTGTATTTAAAATAGATATACAAGTTTCTTCTATATAGCACAGGGAACTCATTCATTATCTTGAAGTAACCTATAATGAAAAAGAATGTGAAAATGAATATATGTATGTATATGTAGGACTGAAACATTATGCTGTGCACCAGAAATTGACCCAACATTGTATGCTGACTGTACTTCAATTTAAAAAAAAAGAAACAATAGAAATATTGCTCTACATTAAACTGGATAATTAAATCATGTTTTGTTCATACAATGTTATAGTATGCAGTGATTAATGGAAGAAACCACAGCCTCATTCAACTTCACAGACAGATGAGAGAAGATGCAGAAGAGGACCCAATGAAGGTATAAAATCATGTTCATGTAAAATTTAAGACAGCAAAACTTATCTCCAAAGTTTAGTGATACATTTGCAGCTAGAAAAACTATAGATTGGCAAGGAAATAATGGCCACATTCAGTTGAGATAGAGGTCACCACCAGAAGGGATGAAGGTTGTAGTGGACCTTTCGGGGGCTTTGGCAGCGTTGGTGAGGTTCACTTTGTCACCTGTGTGGAACTGTCTGGGTCTAGTGCAAGGTTCCCATTGACACGGCAGTCCTTTATTTTGGGAGCTGCTGTGTGCACTCTAGAATATCTTTACGCACCAGATGCCAGTAACGTCCTCCCAGGTGGTGACAACCAAAATGTCTCCAGACATGGGCAGATGTTCTCGGGGGACTGAGTCACTCTTACATCCTCCACTAAGAACCACTGATAGTACTTTTCTAATGAAAGTCTCCATGAATACAAGAATGGTGGTCACTGTTTCACACTAGCCAATACGAATTTTTACTTGAAACTGCTGCCTTTTAATATGAGTGAAAAACAGTAGAGCATTAATGTACCTTCTCCTAGGAGGAACATTTTCTTTGGCTCCAAGTCTTGAGACTAAAGTTGTTTCTGTTTTATAGCTCCTTTATCTTACAAGAGTTTTAAGGAACCATATTTTTTAGGGAGGACCTTTTAGCCACCTTCAATGATGTGATGGAAATTTTCTCTTCTGTATAGCATAGAATAAAACCAATGGAGAAATTGCTCATACTTTCAAATTAAACATCTGAAAATAAAACTAGGCTAATATATCTGGCCCTTTACTGTGGGAACACAAGCATTATTAAGTGTTACTTAAATTTATTTTCATTTTTATTGGTCAATAAGGTAGAGCTGAAAACTTGGCAACACAGCACACACATCTGTATATCACAGATGTTTTAAAGTACATGTTGTCTTTTACGTAAGTGCATTTTGAGAAAAAAATTAATGTAATTCATTAGGGTTTAGTCAGTGTCATAAATCTGTCATGGAACATAGGAAAGGCGTCATTTAGTTATGTTGGAAACAGGGTCGTTGCCACGACCCAGCCACCTGTACTAAATTGAATCATTTAAAAATTCCGTGGCGCGTGCGTGTACACCTGGGTGCCCAGTAACAGATGTGAGCAGTAACTCCACACCAGCTACATTTCTATGTAAGAATTCACTTAAAGGCATATGTGTTCTTTGGTTATGTTTTTTAAAAAAAGTTAAAAAAAAGAAATTGAGTAAGTACCCCAAAGCACAGAATTGAATCAAGAGTAGCATTTTAAGTTCATAAATTTGCAAAAAACATACCTATATTCATATATTTTTAAGGTATTTTAAAGTTTTAAAATCCATACCGTTAGTATTTAGAATAAAGGGTATGCTTTATATTCAGTGTTATTGTCAGTGTTTGCAGTGGGCTGCTGGAGTCATCTTGCACCAGATTGTAAGAGCCAATTGACAAATTTTCAGAAATATTGCTAGCTGGTGGACATCAGGTTGGTAGTTTGGAATCAGTCATGTGGGAGGTTTCCTGGCCTCAGGGGTGTGGGCTGTTGAGCTCTCACCATTAAGGCACTGCAGTTGGGTGAAATGATTTGACACAGAATCTATCCTACTGGGTTTATAATTTTAAAGTATTTTGTCAATGCTTTAGTAGTAAGTTGTACAACTGATCTATGTGAAATATGGAGTTTTGTTTTAGTTATTTAGTGAACCCTAATAATTTTTTGAGCATTTTAAAAATAATTTTATAATTTTTATTTTATTTATTTATTTGGGGGGAGGTAGTTAGGTCATTTATTTATTTTTAATGGAGGTAGTGGGGATTGAACCCAGAACCCTGTGCATGCTAGGCACGCACTCTACCACTGAGCTATACCGCCCCTAGTTACATTTTTCACTACATTTTACATTTTTCTCACAGAATATGCCCAGTCTTCTCAGCTTCTATCAGGAACATGTAAGTTACTGCCTAGCAACTTTCCCAAAGTATTTATAAGGTAAAATGCAAAATGTTCAATTCTTGGTGTGCATTATCTAATATTTTAGTGCCTATCTGTGTCTAACTTTGGATTTCAAAATTTTATATGATGGCAAAGGGAAGGAGCTTGAAATATGGGCAAAAATTATATTTAGGAATATAAGATCAAGTTTATTAAATGGCAAACAGTTGTTTTTTACCTTCACTGAAATGTAACCAAAACCAAATGATAAAAAAAAGTATTTTGCAATGCATGATTTAAGTACCTTGGGAAATATTTGACTCAAGTATCAAGAAATGTTTACTAAAATGAGATCTGTAAAGCGAATTCCTGTATAGATACCGGGAACTGATGATTTAATTAACATGTTTTATTGCCTTGGAGCAGAGCAGTAAACTCAATGGACATCTGTGTCTTCTGTACAATAAATCTTGAATAGGTGTGTTAAGTACACAAACACAGATAGTTCCTGATTTCCGAACCTTCAAATGCCAAAAGACCACAGACATTTGTTCATAATAAACATAGTTTAGATTTTTTTTTAAGGTTGAGGGTTAAAATTTAGAGGTTCTTATACTTTCTTGTTATCAGGGCAGTTTCTCCATCTGGAATTTTCTCTGCTCCTCTGCTTTATCTGTTCAATTCCTATCTTCATATCAGAGTAGCTCTAAAGCTCAATGTCTTCCCTGGCATATCCTCAGCCTTCCTATTCTGAAATGCTCTAGACCATTGAACGCTTAGAATTTTCTGAACATTATCTAACGTTGATTATTTGACGTTATCCCTGACTGCCTCGCTCATTAAGAATGGAGACTCATGCCTCTCTTGGTCTCATAGAATCTAGCACGAGGCCTGCACACAATATATGCTCCATAACATTTGTTGAATGTAATAAAGACACCAGCTGGTACACTCCAATATCTAGGGCCTGGTGATCCATAATGATCACCAAACATTACACGTAATATTTATCCTTGGGTTCAGGGACTGGGTTTTTGTGTTTCCCCTTCAGGTGCAATTCACCAGATTGATAGCACACAATTGCTTTGAATGAAGTTTATGCCTCTCTTTTTCCCAATTGCCATTTAATCCTACTTTAAAATGGGCACAAACTCGCCAGGTTCCAAATACTATGTAATCAGAGAGTATAATCAAAAAGTGAGGGGGCAAGTAGTTACAGAGAGGGAGCTATTGTATTCAGAGTCCACTGAAGATTTTATAATATTGGGGTAGCTGGTCCTGTGTTGGATATATTTCAGGTCATTTTGCCCAGTTTGGCTTTACTTAAAAGCTGTTTTTATTACATGGCAAATTTATCAGAATCCATTTATGGCCTCAGTGTTTCTTGTGTTATTCAGGAAGGCTTTGCCCATGAGATGATTATAAAAGTATTCTCCCAAACCTTTTCCAAGAGCATTTGTTGCAGTGTGCTTTTTCACTAGCGGATCTGAAAATTATTTTGATGTATAGATTGAGGTAGAGATATTTATTTTTCTTGATGAAGAGGAAATTGTCCTAACAGCACTGCATGTGAGTCTAGTTGCTCCCACTGACTGGAAATGCCATTATCGGACATTATTAGTGTGCATCAATATTCAGGTCCCACGAAATGGCCACCCTTCCTGTAAGTGAGGCGGTCTTATGATTAGTTCTGGCCACAGGACTCTGAGCTGAGCTGGGATGTGCTGCTTCTGGACTAAGGAAGCCGAAAGCTCCTTGCAGCCGTTTATTACTTTCCTCTTTCCCTGCTAGGATCATGGATAAAGCCTTGTGTTGAGATGGCAGAGATGGCATGATGATTGATGCAGCCTGGATTGTGAGGACCCTGCTCCATATGCCGCTTCCTCAGAGGGTCTCTTAGATCCAGGAGGATTTTACACGACAGAGAAAGGAACGTTATGAGTCAAGCCTCTGAAATGTGGGGGGTTATTTGTTACTGCAACCTAAGTCTACCTTATTCTGTCAACTATATCACCTTTAACATATATAATTATTCATAAATATACAGTTTCTGTTTCCTGAGTCTGTACTCTGATCCATTTATCAATTTTCTTCTTATACCAATACCTCCCCATTTTATTGTAACTTTATAGCTGATGTAATATCTGAGAGGGCAAGACCTACATCATTGTTCTTTTTCAAAATTCTGTTGGCTGGACTTAAGCATTAACTTCTTAAGATAGGTATTTAGAAAGCTACATAAAAGAACTTGATTGGATTCTGAATCATATTGCGTTAGATTTATAGATTAATTTGGGAGAATTTACACCCCCATCATACTAAGTCCTTTAGTTTTTTGATATGTCTTGAATGTGTCTTTATTTATTTGGGTAGTTTTTGCTGCTCTTGAATGACATGTTTGTCTATACTACATTTTAAAATTAATTCTTAGTGGTATACAGGAAGAGAACTGACCTGTGTGTATTTCTCTTGTATGCAGCTTTTCCTGAGCTCATTTATTAGCTTTTTAAAAAATTAGGAGGGGGAAGGTATAGCTCAGTGGTAGAGCTCATGCTTAGCATGCATGAGGTCCTGGGTTCAATCCCCAGTACCTTAATTTAATACATAAATAAGTAAATAAAAAAACCTAATTACCTCCTCCCACCAAAAAAAAAAAGAAAAAGAAAAAAAGTTAGTTGATTCTCTTTTACCAAGAGGTGCTCCCAGGTTTGCTGTTTCTTAAGACGCTTATCAAGGCTCCTTCTGGATTCATTTCTAGTCACTAGCCGGGGACAATTCAGTTTATTTCACTCCTTTATGGTTTCTTCTACCATCTGTTCTAGGAAGTGCCCTATTTAAATTGTCCCTCCACCTCTTGTTCCTGTAAGGCATTTAGCAAATCTGTTTGTGTAATTAAATTCCTGTACTATTATTACTTTATGGGCTAATTTTACAGTGTTGTGTAGCTTATTTAATATTTCCATACTGGTTTCACCATCCTCAATAGGAAAACCGCTGTGTATTACTTCTATACGCTATGATTGTGGGGTTTGTAATCTGAATACAATCTCCTCATCTCTCATTGATAATCTTCGTAATATTAAGTCCTGCATTGCCAGTTTTATCAAGATCTTTTTGCTCGTTACCATGCATTTTAAGTTTCTACCATTGGACAATAAGTTGTTTTCTCGTTTCCTTTTCCTACGAGGAACCATGTGCTTTTGTGTGTAACCACAGCTGCCCCATGGTGCCACCACTGGAAACTACTCTTGGAACAATAGCTCTTTCTCCTACCATCATGTACCAACCTTCTTTAAACTGCGACTCCGTACTTCAAACATGAGAAACGTTGAGCATTGACCTCGTTATCTAAGCACTATATTCATGTCATTGAATCTTTATCGCACCTTATGCAGTAGGTTCTATTAATACTTGCATTTAAACAGACATTTAGTCTTAACTGGTTTTAGCTCCAAGTCACATTAGTGATTAATTAGTAGGAAGTGTCAGGCTGAGATGCCATACCTTGGTTTGTGCCACCCCACCGCACACTTACTCCCATACATTCTTGCTATAGTCCTTCCTACTGACCTTAGTCTGAAGGCCAAGAAATGCAACCCTTGAACACACAGTTTGCGTTAGAAACGAGGGAAAGCTTCAGCAATGATACAATTATTCTCTTTCTCATTTGGACTTTTCATTTTGCAAATTTTCCAGCCTACAGAGAAGTAGAGAGAATAGCAAAAATGAACTTAGCTTCAACACTGATTGACATGGTGCCACTTTTGTTTCATCTATCCTCCGTCCATCCCCCAAATTTTATTTCTGGAGTGTTTTAAAGTGAATTCTAGGCATCATCTTACTTCATGCATAAATATTTCACTATCTGTAACCAACAGATTTTTAAAAATATAGTCATTACATCATTATCACACCCAGTAAAATTAATAGTAACTCTTTAATATCAGATTCTACTTTTAAGACATTTTTCATTTTACCAATCACATGAATGTACAAAAGCTGCACTGAAAAGAATGATAGAAGGTCTGTGTATGTCATTTCTTGTTAAAAGCAAAATAAAATGTTTTCCACTGAGTTGATAGGATTGATCTATATAAAATTAGTGACTTTTGGTAACATCTTTTGCATGGACATTTTCAAAATTTACAGTGGTTTATAAATTTGAGCCTTATATTTTGATGATAAGGGCTGGCTCCCCATAGAATTGAACAACTACTAATTGACACTTAATTCAGGTATTATCTTCTCTGGAGGCAAAATTCATCTTTCTCTCCTATAAGTACTGTTTGGAGGTTGATCTCATGTACTCAGGACAGAAATCACACTTTTTCATTGATATATTGACCACACTACCCAGTTTTATGCTTTGCACATCTAATAAATTCTTGTAAAGCACACTTTGGGAAAGCTCACTCAGCCTCTAATTGCAATTCAGACATACATACTAAGGGTACAGTGATCTCAAGGTACAGATGCATCAAATGTGTATCTGGAAACCATTTAAGGCTATTCTCATTTTGGATCTGACGAAATTGTAAGAAGCATGAGGTCCATTTTATCACAACTGGCAATATTCTTATCAATTGACTCACTTTATCTGTTACTACCCATGTTTTAACCTTTTTTTATGAAATTAAAATTACTTTTGTAAAAGATGCAATTGCATGGTCTAGTTTCATTATTTCCAATTAGGCAGTAAGACTTCGGTAAACACACGCAAAGAGTACTTAAATTTTCCTCTTCCTTTCAACAAGGGATGCCCAATGCGTCCCTTCGTTTTTTCCTCTAAACGTTTTACTTTGCACTCCATCGTTGTTATTTTTGCTACCGTTGAATAGGGGATGCATTTTAAAATTACTGGCCTTGTTTCTCTTACGAAAGACCCACACGCGCCAACCCGCCTTACTGGGGCCTGGGCACAAGCCGGGCGGGTTCTAATTTAAGCAACGTTGGGTGGTTTGTTTATTTTCAACGCCTTGGTCAGGAAGAGAGGGCGCCCGTTGCCAAGGCAGCCGACGCCCTGGGCAACGGCGAGTCGCGGCGGGAGGGGGCGTGGCCTCGGCCAGCCCGCGCCGATAAGAGGCGGCGCCGGCCGCGCGCGCGGCGAGCTGGGCTGGTCGGAGCGGCCGCGCGGAGGCGGAGGTGGAGGCGGGGCGGCCCGGCCTCTCCGCGCGCTTCCCGGGAAGGCCCCATCGGCGGGCCCGCCGCACTCTTTCCCTGCAGAGGAGCCTCGCTCCGCGCCCCGACATGGCGGGCGGGCGCCGCGGCCCGCTGCTGACGGCGCTCCTGGCCGCCTGGGTCGCGGCGGCGGCGGCGGCGGAGGGGGAGGCCCGCCCGGAGCAGGCCGCGCTGCCTGAGGAACGGAGCCTGGTGCTGCCCATGACCGCCTCCAACTGGACGCTGGTGATGGAGGGCGAGTGGATGCTGAAATTGTGAGTGTGCCCGCCCGCCCGGCTCGCCACGCCGTGCTCGTGCGGGCCGCCCCCGCTCCGGCTCCCGCACTGCCCGCCTGGTTCGACCTCGGGCCCGGGACCCACCTTCCCCGCTACCTGCGGCGCCGGGCTGTGTCGCTCGCGCTGCGCATGCGCGCTCGGCCCTCCGCGGAGGGTCTGCGGGTGCTGCGCATCCCCCCACCGCCTGGCTGGTCCCCTGCTTGGGGAGGAAGTGTTTTAGGGATGGGGTGGGTGGGCATTTACCAAGGGGAGGAAGGGCAGCAGAGAAGATCAGCAAGGAAATCGCGTGCTTTCCATAAAAGTGGCTGCAGAGGAGAAAGGGCTCTCATTCAATGACACTTCTTTACAGATCAAATACGTAGCACTGAGTAGGCAAGGGACTTGTTGAATCATTGCAGCACGGTGAAGGGCAGACCAGTCTGGACAAAGTATCTTGGTCTTCATTTTGGAGAACCCCGAGATGCCATTGTGAAAAATAAAGCAGAAAGATGGTGCCTTTGAAGTTGTAAAAAAAAAAAAAAAATTCAGATGTTGATAATTGTTAATTTTGGAGGTAGGGCTTTCTGGGTAAATAACTGTGCTAGTGTCATAAAGAAAGGGACAGTAATAATTAATTGTCCCTCTTGAACAACAGAAGGTAAATCTTGGTTAGTGCCTTTGCTTGAAGGGAGGTGGGAAAATGCAGTTTTGAATTAGGGAGCAAGCGGGGCATTTGTTCATTGTAGCTTAAAATGAACTTCTACTAGGAAAGAAGTAACCATTTGAAATTGGGCTTGAAGTAGACAGTGGGCAGATATCTGAATAGGCTGAAGAGACCACCAGGGAGAGCTTGTAGGGAAAATGAAGTGTGGTTAGAGAAGTGATGACCAAGACCACATCTCCCTGGCCTGTGGTTTCCAGGTGACATACATACTTGATTGTCACTGTTTGTTAATTAATTTTACCTTGAGGACAGACTCTCACAGAATTGAATTTTTCCTTTATTTGTCCAAGACTAAATTTTGATTCTTTGAACTTAGATTGCGAACAGATTATTCTGTAGAATGAAAACCTCAGTTTCACTCAGGGCCAAAAGTTGCAAGTCATTTAGTAGATTACATTGTTGAAAGAATATAACACATATTACCCCTTCAAACGAGTAATTACCTTTTGGTCACAAAGAAGAGGCTATTTTAGATCTCAAAGTAAAATGCCTTTGGTATCATAATAAATCGATGAAATTATTAAGGAGATCTGTAGACGTAAAGCACTTATTGAAATAAGCCACTTAACTACTTTGAATGGAAATGAGGAAGTCATTTTCTATTTAAAAGAAAAATTTAAAGTAAGCACGACAGGACTGTCATGTTTGTCATAATGGAAGAGTTTTAGAGAGACTGCACTTTGTCAGCTACAGAAAGTTCTTTTTCTCAGTAGGTACTTATACAATGGAGTTTTTCTAGATGTCAATTTTCTGATTAAAACTTGAGTTTGTGTATGTCCACGATGAAGGTCATAGCAGAAAAGGCTCATTAGGTTTAATAGCCTCAACTTCTTTATAGTTCCTTTTGGAATAGCTATGATTTTTTTTTTTTTTAAGTAAAAACTAACACCAGAGCTCAGGTGTAAGCCAAGTTAAGGTTATAAACAGGCAGCAGCCAACAACTCTTACGTTTGGCTGTGTTGATGGTTCAAATTTTACTTCATAAATGTCCAAGCCTAGGTGTAGTAGTCAATTGCTCTAAGCTTGCCTTGTGTCCATTGTATGGAGTATGTTTGGGCTCTGATGCAAGGTGACACTTGTGACCGGAAGTTAGCTGACACTTGAGATCTTTTTAGTAGAAGTTCTCTTTTCATCAAGTACACTTCACAATAGGTCGATACGAAGTGAGGCTAGAACGAAGGAGGATTTAAACCATGACTTCCAAATTCCAGAACCTAAGTGCTCGTCCTGAAGAAATATTGTGGCTCTTTATTTGTAATACTCTTCCTCCCTTTGGCAAAATCCAACACTTCAAAAAATATAATATTTATATCCTCAGTACCACTGTAGACCTGCGACAAAGTTCTAGGAATTCATTCAAACATCCAATAAATTATCAGAGCTTTTTCTGAAAAACAAAATATCTTAATACCAGCTCCCATGCTAACCACTGAGTCACATGAACTGGTCATAGTAAATGGAGATCATTAGGGATCCACAGGTGATATATTTAATTTCTCTAAGGAAGCTAATTAGGAGGCTTCCTGATAATATTAAAATTTGAACATTACTTTGAATGACAGCTCTTTATTTGTTTATTTGCTTATATGCTACCTCTCCTCTGGAATTTTTTTCTTTTCTAACCCACTTTATACAGAGCTTCTATCTTTCTATATTTGTAATTCCTGGTTAGGTTGGTGTCAATAATCTGTTTTTAAGGACCTAACAGTGTTTATCTTCTCCAAGACATGAAAAGCCCCATTGTAAAATTTAATCTGTTGTATTTCCTTTTGTCTTTCAGTCAGTCTTTTGTATTCTTGCAATTGAATTTTCTATTTAAAAAAAAAACACTTCTCTGTTAAGGAGAAATATCAGTGAAAACTATATTTGCAGTAATTCACCATTTCTACCCTGAAACCTTCTGTAAAACCTGAAAAATTCTCCCATTGCTATTAACATTTTTGTTAATGCTGTGGTCTTACTGTACATTCAGTTTTTTTCTTATTTGTTTTCATATATTGTTTGATACTTTTTAACCCCTGTTTCTGCCTCTGTAATTGGCTTGCTGTGCTTTTTCCCTCTTAACTTTGAAAAGTGTGTCCTTTCTTGGTTTAGAAAAGATTGTCTAACCTTTTAAATGCCTTCTGATGCTTTCTTTTCTGTTTCCATTGTTTCATATTGTTCTTCATTCAGTTGCTTTGTAACCCTTTGCTGTTTTAAACCCTTGCTTGGCTCCTGTTGTATCAGTTCTTGAGAAAAGACTTGTTCTTTTGAAACAGAAAAGTATATGATGTAATACAATCTATATACTGTTGTGGTGCCCTCCCCAAAGAAATAAATGTATCCACAAAGCTTAATTTTGACCCATGTACTTTAAACTGATGCCCAGAGGAAAATATGTCTTTGGGTTAAATTAATTTATCTCCAAGGCATGTAAGTCTTTGTAAAGCACTACTTTTCCTGACTTTGTTTTAGGGATGACCATGTCTCAGAATTGAAATTAGTAATCTGATGATGGAGGAGAGCCTCATTGATTTCCCTAGGATCTCTTGGGTTTAGTACCATTTTTCCAATATTCTTACACTTGGAGAGGCCATCTTCAACATCATTGCCTTAACTTGCCCATGTCAAATAGCTGTCATTTCTTGCAGTCTCGTAGATTGTTGTGATTTGTTTGAATGTATAAGAGATATTAACTGCTTGTTATGTGTCAGGTTCAGGGTTGGGAACTTGGGAAGATGATTAGGAATGAGCTCTGTTTCTTGATTTCCAGGGGCTGGTAGTTGCTCTGCTGTGAAGGAAATAAATAGCACAGGTAGCATTTGTTTATTTAGCAAATGTTGAATGAATGCTTCCTCTCTCTGAGCGGTCATCGGTGGTTCTCACCAGGGTACTCCTGGCATTTGGGGTTGGACAGTTCTTTGATGTGTGGGGTTGGCTCACACATTGTAGAACCTTTGGCATCCCTGGTCCTTGCCCGTTAACATTCTAGTAGTCATGTGACACCAAAAAAGTTTAAAATTCCATCCTCTATACAGATTTCCAAATGCTTTTGATTGGAAACCACTGCCCTAGGTACTGTTATGGGTTTAAAAACATGCAAAAAAGGAGCTCGTAGGCTAATATCGAAGTATTTGATTTCAGATTGTTTCCACAAAGAGTAATCATCCGTAACATCTTCACTGCTGTCATCATCATCACGGTCATTTCCATCACAGTGAATAGTTACATTTCTTACATCACCAGTTCAAGATGCTCCCTTTCAGAATTTGATCATCCCAGCCATCTGGTGCAAAAATTATTATTTTCATTCTCATGAATTACAGGAGTTGAAAACTTAGAAGGTTAAAGCTTTGACCTAGGCCAGATCCTTAGTAAGTGGTGGGCAAAGCCAGAGCTAGAGTGCTGGCCTGAGCTTTGCAGCCCCCAGTGAAAGCTGGGGGGAGTGGCTGCGTTGTGGGGGAGCCTATGGGAAGGCACAGAGCCTGGCTGCCTCTCGCTTATGCTCTCAGCTGGCCAGCACCCATGTGAAGGGAGGCCTTTCCCCTGTGGGATTCAGAGTAGTTGGGTTTACCATCGCTCTGATTCCTGCAAAAGAAGAGCATTCCTGTGAGAACTTTCCTGACACTTTTTACCATTTAAACAGGTGCTCTGCCTTCCCTGCACCCCAGCCACCCAGGAAAGTTCTTTTTCACTGTGCCTTGTTTATATCTAGCATGGCCTTATCACAACTTATAAATTAACTTACATGTTTTTGTACTAGGTTTTGGTCTTACTCTTCCCCTAGTAATAAGGTTTTGAGTAGAGGAACAAAGTTTTTCTTCTTCCTGTTTATCTATAGAAATTTAATAACTATCAAATCCTAAGTGTTCAATAAATATTTTTTGACTCTGAGTATATGAATAATAGGCTTTAATTCTGCCTTTAGTCTATCGCTTCCTCCAGTGTATCACTGAAGGAAGCAGCTGTATATATTGTCTCAGATATTATGGATAATCTGTATTGTCTTCTATTTGTTCATTGATGTAATAAGTATTTACTGTGGCCTAGGACTTGCCAGGCTCTGTCCTAGGTCCAAGCAATGCACCCGTCATTGGCTTCATGGAGTGTTCATTCTAGTGAAGTTAGTGAATTCCATTTTCTCTTGCAGGTGTCATGGTTTTCACAGAGCTGTCAGGTTTTATTTTTTCTCTCTATTTTATGATAACCTGTCTTAGAAATGGCCTTCTAGAGAAAATTGAACATAAGGCTTTCAACCCTTGGCTCATTAAGTTTATCCAGATTTTCTAGAAAGTAGAATAACACTTGTATTTAAGGCATCATTTGTTGACATTTTGATTTAGTTTTATCTATTAAGTCATAGAAAAATGAACCTAGTATACCTCTTTGGTCTTCATTGTTAAATCAAGGGCCCTCAACCACCTTACTTACATACAACAGAAACAAAGTATAATTTGTATGTAAATACCAACGTGGATAACAAAAGCATGCTGTTAAATTTTGTTTCCCAGAAATGGTTAAAAACATCGGACTGCTGTCTTAAGTTGATGGATTTAACAATATTTGGCTATCTGGAATGTATTTCAAATTCTTTATGAAGCTTACTGATTTTATATGCCACTATCACCTTCAAAAAGTTTAAATAGAAATGATAGTATTTTACAGTTTCCATGACTATAAAGGTACTAATTCCTCTTTGAGGCTTTTAAATCAAAGAAGGATTAATTTATATGTAAAAGAGAAAGTTAGGGCTGGTCAGCTCTTGTATAGTTCTTAGGAGAAGACTGTTACTCTGAGTTAGTTTTAAATGTAAGGGAAGATTGTGTTTGGTTCTTTCTGATTAGTTTTATTCATGCATATTTCATTTATATATACGCATGGAGAGAGGGAGAGAAAGAAAAACACCTTTCCAGTCACATGATTTGCCTTTGTATTCATTTGGCCCTGGAGCTGTTTTACTTATAGTAAATTCTAAATTACTGCCTTTTAGATACAAAGAATACTGTAGTTTAAAAAGCTGCAACAACAGTGGACCGGTTCCCACTTCTGTAACTCAGAACTGTATCTCCACCACTAAAAGAGTACACTAGGTTAATGGATAACCTTGGCGCTTTCCAACACAATAAACTGATTGAATCTTAGAAATAATGGCATTAACAGTGCCTTACAGACTAGTGGATAGCGGCTACAAAGAACATGGAAATCTAGAATTACCTCAGTGGCATTTGTATATTTGAGGGTCAGTTTCACACAGATCTCAATCTGTATAATAGTCTGTCTAGAGATTAGGGACTCAGATTTTTTAAATGATGAAATTTGCGTGATGTAATAATTACTGATGTAGCAAATATGTCCATGAGTTATACAAAAACAGATCTAGGGAAACAAAGCAAAGAGGGTCTAGAGTTCATTAAATGGTACTTCAAGATTTTGTCTTTATTTTTGGTAATGTTTGCTTATTCCCTCTGTCTCTCCCTCTTTCTCTCCGTCTGTCTCTGGTGGGTCTTATTTCCCTTGGACATTTTAATCACACAGATACCTCCATCTGGGTTCTTGCCCTGTGTGGTCTTAGCTCTTAGGTGTCTCTGAACCTGCCCAGCTTGACAGTGAGATGATAAGGTTCAGATAAGCCAAGGCATCATAAAAATGCCTCTGAACCAAGCAGTATGTTACAATTGTAATTGATATTAATGATTTTTCTTAATATGTGCCTGCTTTACATGCATCATCTAATCTCCCATGACCTTCTAAGCTGCTGTTATTATCCTATTTTGCAGTTGAGAAAGCTGAGGTGTGGAACAATTTGTAGTTGGTCTTTCTGATTCCTCCGGCAGAACTCTTATCCAATATACTGAAATGCCTATTGAAATATACTTAATAACAGAATGTTCCTTTTTTTCCCTACAGTTTACCAACTGCTTGACACAGTCTCATCTGCCATTTGGATATTTAGAAAATATGTAGAAAATAACTATTTTCTCAGATGAAGAGTGTAATTTTCTTTAAAGTTCGTTCATTTATGTATTCTACAAACATTTATTGAGCACTTACTGTATAACAGGGTGTACTTTGCCTTGGAAATGCAGAGATACAAGTGTTTTAAAAAATCCACATTCAAAGATGTCAGCAGATCGTTCTTGGACCATGTTCTCTTGTCCATATCTCCTGGACCTCAGGGATTGCACAGTGAGCTATAATGGGAAGATTAATGGCCTTTTAGAATAATCTTGGAATTGATTCTGCTAGTCTTTTTTAGAGATGGAATTAGAGTGGGACAGCCTTCCAGTTCTTCTCTCTGCTTCATCTTATTCTTCCTTGATCCATTATCTACAGAGCTCCAGGGTGACTTTTACAAAATGTAAATCTGATCATAATCCTGGTATCTCTTTAGGGCTAAGCGTGGAGCTTTGAATAGTCCTAATTCCTTATGCAACTTGATTTAAATGCTCAGTACTCTGAGCCTTCACATGTATTGTTCTCTCTGCTCAGGTTGGAACATTCCTAGACCCCTTTTGGCTGTTACTCCTACTTTGGATCTTGGCACAGATGCTTCTCTCTCTTTGGGCCCCTCTGAGATAACCCAGCTTCTGGGTGTCTCTGTACCATCTGCTCTGTTCTCACGTTTGCCGCCTGGATTGTAATTCCCTCTTGGACTGTGTGACCCACAAGGAGAGAGGAGGCACATCTGTGTTGGTCACAGTTGTAGCCTCCGCTTCTAGGATGGTGCTCAGTTGGTGTTTATTGAGTGGAAAAAATAAATGTAAAAAGTAGGGTTCTGATTGAAGATGCAGGGTTTTCTAAGTGTCAGGTAGAGTTGGTTTAGCTTCTTCTTTCTTTCTCAGAAATGGTTCAGAACTGCCACAAATCTTTGGAAATGACTCACATTCTTGGGGACCCATGAGCAACAGATCTCTCCTGTTCTCTGCCCATCAGATTTGTAGCTTTGATGGGTTTGAGACTGGTTTGGGCAGATGAGGGGCATCCTTGTGAGGATTGCCCTCCTTCAGTACGCTCTCAAAGCAGTGTTCACCCTCCAACCAAAAACTATCCGGAAAGTGATAAAATTTGGGTTGATTGTAACAATGACATTGAAGTAAAACATTTTATGTATTACAGTAATTTGTGAAAAACCTTCAACTTTGGCTCATTCTTTCCAAGGAAGTTGATAGGCATAATATTAAATTCTGGAGGGGAAAGGTACTTTTGTTTTTCTCAGTCAAATGACTTTGGAAAAGCTTGCTTTTGTGTTTCCTTAGTAAGAATTTATTTTTTAAATTTAAATACTCTATTTTGTTTTACAGATATTTTCATGTGTTTATATTAATTAGCTATTGTTCTTTTATAGTTATGCCCCATGGTGTCCATCTTGTCAGCAGACCGATTCAGAATGGGAGACGTTTGCAAAGAATGGTGAAATACTTCAGATCAGTGTGGGGAAGGTAGACGTCATTCAGGAACCAGGTACAGTGAATGTTGAACATTAAATTCGTAAGTTTGTTACTTTTCACTTGAATTTTTTCAAGCATGCAGAAAAGTTGAAAGACTAGAACATTGATTTTGCATAAGCTGATCACCTAGAATCAACACGTGACATTTTGGCATATTTGGGTCTGTCTGTATGTGAGTCTGTTTACACATATGTATGTGTATATGTATTTTTTTTATATATATATATATGTGTGTGTGTGTGTGTGTGTGTGTGTTTTGCTGCATCATTTGAATATAACTTACAGACATCATGATAGTTTATTAAAATCTCCCTGATTATTTCCCACATGTCTTTTTACAGTTTTTTGAACCAGGATCTAATCAAGTTTCACCAGTTGCATTTGGTTGTGTGTTTTTAGTCTCTCGCAAGCTAGAGTAGTCCTCCATTTTGGCCATGCCATCGATACTCTGAAGAGAACAGACAAGGGATTTGCCCAGGTGTTTCCTTACAGTGACATTTAACTTACTCTTGTGTATCCTGTATTTTCTGTAAACTTCAGTCTAGAGGCGTGATTTAGGTCAGACATTTATGGGCAGGTGATGCTGTGACTTTACATTGTATCTCATTAGAAGACACATACTGTCACCATTAGTGATGTTGAGTTTGAGCACTTGGCTAAGGTGATGACACTAAAGATCTCAGTTACAAAGAAAAGACTTCACTTTGTAGCTAGCAGGTAATCTGTGGGGTGATACTTTGGGGTTTTAAGATCTGTGATGATCTTACTGGAATCAAACATTTTATTAAGTGTTCCAGAATGGTGAATTTCTAATTCTGTCACTATCTGCATTTACTAGCTGTTAATGATGTAATTTTTCAAATGAGTGAGATAGAAGAGACATTAATTCTGAAAAAAAAACCACAATAAATTTGTATTTATAGTTTAAAAATAACTTTGTATTATATGTAAATTGAGAAAAGTTGGATTTTTAAAATTTAAATCTCAAATTTGACTATTTTCAAACTTTATTAGTCAAATTTTTCCTGTCTACATTCAATTTCTACCTGTTGCATCCTTCACAAGGGGGAATAAGAAGGTGGCTATGGAAATGGAGCTATTCCTTCTCTGTAATAAATGAATTCAAAAAACACAAAGTAATGAATTATCAATTACTTGGACAACAAAATGAATGGTGTCTGTTAAGGTCTGTGTGTTGACAAACTCATGGAGAGAGATTTCTGTCATAAGCTGTGTGTCCTCAAACCTCCACCTTTTGAAGCATTTGAATCAAAGTCACTTCTACCTATCTGCTATTTAGAGATGGAGAATTACAGTTATTAGTTCATGGTTTTGGCTGTTGTAATGAGTTTTTCCTTTTGGAAGCCAAGTCATTGCAGTTACATTGCTGTTGTAAACTTGTTTTTGTCTTTTAGTAGTTTGTGTCCAGTGAAATCAGGTGTAAGCCTTGTTAGTTAGTGGGCACCGGATGCATTTTATGATGAATTTCTTAGAAATGCAGCTGGCCTATTCACATTTCAGCCTTTTGGCATACCTGGCGTGAATTCACAGCATGATTTAAATTAAACTAATTAAACAGTTAGCTTTATGATAGACTTAACAGATCTAAAGTCTAATTGAGTATAATCTTTCCATCTAAAATGTTGATTTACAGCTATTTTTTCCATTGTAAGTGGATGTGCTTTTTTGATAATGAAGCAAGAGAGAAATCAATTATAACAAAATATTTTAAAAACAAATTAATCACTGACTCATAGCATTTATGTAAATATAAACTCTCTCTCTCTCTATATGGAATATTTATCAAAAGAAGAAGGAAAAAAAGTCTTTGGTCTGGTGTTCCATTGGAATAGTGAAGAAACAGTCCAAAAAACAAAATGTGATTAATTGTTTTGTGTTTTACAACAATTTTTATTTAAAAGTAGAGGCTCTAGAATTATTTTAAATGATAAAAACTTAAAAACTAACTGGCAAATAAAAATTAGAAAACAGAATTCTACCCACAGGACTGAGTGGCCTAGAGAGTATTTCACTTTAGATTATACTCTTTAATGTTTGTAATTTTTCTTTAAATTATAAACCTAATATTTTCCAATAATATTTTAATAGAGTTTAGAAATAATGTGTTTATTCAACAAGTATTTGAGTTCCTACCATGTACCAGCCCCCGTTCTGGATACCAGTGATACAGATGAATGATGCAGGTAAATAGTGATGCAGATGAATAATGATACAGGTGAATAATGATGCAGGTAAATAATGATGAAGGTGAATAATGATGCAGGTAAATAATGATGCAGGCAAATAATGATGCAGGTGAATAATGATACAGTAGATAATGATACAGGTAGATAATGATAAAGGTGAATAATGATGCAGGTAAATAATGACACAGGTGAGTAATGACACAGGTGAGTAATGATACAGGTGAGTAAGGAAGAGAAGACCTGACTCCTTACTGAGCTTACATCCTAGTGAAGAAGATGAGCAGCTATGAAAGTAAAATGAGAAATAATGTCTGGTGGTGGTAAGGGCATGAAGAAGAAAGCAGGGTAAAACTATAGATAATGATGTGAGCCACTGTTTTAATAGGATGTCCAGGGGGTACTGTTTGACTATAGGTCTTACCAAATTAAGGAAATTAATTTCAACAGGCTTTAGGGGAGGAGCATTCCAAGCAGAGCAAACTGTATGTGCAGATAGTGTACTTAGTTTATTTGAGAAAAAATATGACAGCCAGTGGGGTACTCAAGACAGATGGGGCTGGAGAGATAGCTCAGGCCAGATCATGTGCGCTCTTGTTGGCCATGGTAAGGAGTTTAGATTTTATACCAAGTATGATAGAAAGGAGGCCACTGAAAGGTTTTGAGCAGGGGAGTGACATGATTTGATTCATGTTTTGAACGTGTTTAGTTGGCTGCTATGGGAAAAATCGACTGTAGGAGGTCAGAGGTGGAAGGAAGATAAGTGAAGAGGTTAATGCGGTGGTCCAGAGTGGAGAGGATGGTGGCCTGGACTCGTAGCAGCAGCGTTAAGTGGTTGGATTTGAGAGATGGCATTTGGCTGGAATATCCCAAAGGATTTCCTGATAGATTGGTTGTAGCACTTGGTGGAAGGAGAGGAGATGGAGGAGATTGAAGGAGAAGCAAGTTTGGGACAGGGTTTAAGTCTGAGGTGAAGAAATCCAAATAGAGATGAGCTAGAGATACATTTGAGGATCACCAGTGTAGACAGTATTCAAAACCAAGGGAAGAATTGAGATTACCTACCTAGAGAGTGTGTGCAGAGAAGAGTCTGAGAACTGAGAACTGGGACACTCCAGTATTTAGAAGAAAAGAAGCTTCAGCAGAGGAACTTTCCGTGAGCCAGGAAGGTGGTGGAGATGTAGGGGTCCCGGAAGCCGAATGGAGAGAGGGTGTCATGTCGAACTGACTCGTTGGCAAATCTCCAGGGCAGCTTGTCCCTATCCTTGGAAGCTATTTAAGTATTTACTTCATTTTTACAAAGTCTCACATCCTGAGTGAGCAATGGGAAACCATTGAAATGACATTAGTTTCCCGAGTTGAGCACTTTCCTGCACATTTCTGTGTACAGATATATATTTGGATACAGATCTCCATTACTATACCTTTCATCAGGGCTGCCTTGCACAGGAATGCTAATAAGAGATAATTTCATTTCTTTTGCCTGCAAGCAAAATTTAAAAAGAAGAAAAAGGGAAAGCGAGAATTTTTGTTTATGCCTACTCTTCAGCTATGCCTGTAACCCATTTTTTTCAGTATATCAAGTAAGAGATTTTTTTCAGGTATTTTAAATAGAAAATAAGATTTCAGAATTAGAAAGACTGGGGATTGCAAGCATAATGCATTTTTACAGCTGAGATGTAGATGTCAGGGAAAGGACAGGCCTTAGATTTGATTGCTTTTCATTGCCTGTTTAATACTGCATGGACCAGCTGATGTTTCAGTGGAGCTGAGTTTGGAAAATTAAATTTAATGAGGATATACTTGAACCCTCTGTTCCATGCAGATGAGCTTAGTTGTCTAGGACGGTAAAACAGCAGCTGCTCAGAGAGCACCCAGGCTGTTTCACTAGATGAGAGGTGAACCAGAACAGACCCTTCCCGTAGCCAAAAATGAGCATCGTCCTTAAAGCCACTCATTTATTATAGAAGCCAGTTCAGTTCACTGTCCTTTAGTTAGTGTTAATGTTCTATTTTATAGTTGTAAAGCTTAGTCTTTGTATTCTAATATACTGACAACTTTTTCCAATTTCAGTGGTGATATTAGTTGTACTTTTTTTATTGTTTCCCTTCTTTTACTTTCTTTGGCGATGATAACTAACACCTAGTAAGCATTTACTTCAGTTTGTAATTGTGTTAAGCACTTATATACATTTTAGCTTCATTACAATCCTAGGAAGAACAAACTATTTATATGTTTCTCAGACAACTGAGGCTCAGAGAATTTAAGTAACATGCCCCAAATAACACAGCTAATAGGTGGTAGAACAGAAGCTAGTAGCTGTCCCCATTTTCCTAATATTGAATTTAAATAATTTTGGTTGTGTTTTTGCAAATGAAAATTAGTTCCCTGCCATAATTTTTATTTCTCTAATTTTTAATTCTTCTTTTCCTTTTGTTATATGTGTTTAAGATAAGCTTGCTAATAAGAAATGAAATATTTTTCTGCATTTTGGATTAATCCCTTTTATGTTGCAGTTCGGTCTTCATTTTAAAATGGAAGTTACCCTTAAAATATAAAAGGTATGCAGAAATTCTGGGAGACCTTGTGGTCAAACTTTATCTCTAAGTATTTAAGAGATGCACTTACTTCCAAGCCCTCTGAAGCTTGTTGTGGGGAACCATTATGCAGACCTTGAAATGAACTGCAGCCTTGTAATTCTGTAAGATCTGCACTTGTTTTTAAACTCTGAAGCCACAACCTCACATGGTGTTTCTCTGTTCCAAACTGGTCATGGTTTAACTTTTCAGATAAAATTGTCTCTTCACATTTCATAGCCTCAGTATTAGAGGTTAGAAGACATTCATGTCAAAAGCCATACCGTTTTATACCTTTAATCTAGCCATTTTGGGAACAATGTGCTGTTTTACGTTCTAGCCTGAATGAGAGACATGTAAAAAAATCTCAAAGACCATCATCTATCATTGTGTTTCTTTTTTCTTATTTTCTCCCTACTCATTCATTTTCATGGGTGCATTTATTTATAAAGTTTTAAGTTATGTTAAGAAGATAATGTACAATTTCCAAAGCACTTAAGACTAAATTAGTGTTTGTTGTATCCTCTTATTTTATTCTAACTTTGAATCAGAGATTTAAATACAGAAAATAATTGCGTTTATTTAATACTTATTATATGTCAGACATTGTTTTCTATGTACTTTAGAAATATAAAATCACTTAATACTGTAATACTGTAAGATAGAAATTGTGATGCTTATTTATAATAAGAAAACTAAAACCCAGAGAGTTTGAATTAACTGTGGCATATTAAAAACTAATAAATTTAACCCCAGGCAAGCCGGCTCATAAATCTGGACATACTGTTTTGCATATTGTATAATCTAATACATTTTATAAACTACTTTTAAGATTTATGTGTTACTTTTTTCTTTATTGCCATGGCCAGTGATGACCAAGGTCACATGAAGAATTTTAAAGAACAAGTTAAAAATTTTGCTTTCAGTGATACCTAACATTTATTAGAATCCTATCTGTTTATTCTGATAAAAATAAAATATAAATAGAAACAAAGTAGTGATGGGATGTTATTTTTTCATTCCTTTTGAAAAGGCCACATAAACAAAGTGTAATTCTCTATTACTATAACTCCTTAGAGAAAATTTCTTTGAGTGGTCATAAGACTCTCTCTAGCTAGGAGAAAAATGAGGTATGAACCTTTTTGCAAGAATTACTATGAGGTAAAAGCATATAAAATTTAGGATTACCAATGCTTGTTTCCCTGGTTAATTAGAGTTGGAACTACATGAAAAGATACCCATGTTACCCTGCTGGGCTGGAATTCTGAACAGTGTTAGAGGTCAGCATGCTTGTTACAGTTCTCAGTTGACTTCTCAGGTCACTTGTGTTTTTGTTACTGTCAGTACAAGCTTCCCCCACCACCGCCAAATGTACAATGATAAATGTATGCAGTAAATGTTTCTTTTTGTAATGGTGACTTTTATTACCTTCAGAGTACTGTGTTTTCTTTTAAGTGCCATAGGGATGTTTCAGAGTCTACTTGGTTTGATTTCAGAACAAATAAAAAATTCTTTTTGGGAAAGACTCAGCATTAATTAGTGGATTATTATCCTGAATATAGGTCTAACTTATAAAATGGGTATAAGCAAATTTCCTATGTTATTAAAAGTAAAACTTTGGTGTTTCAAATTGCAGGTGACCACAGAGGTACAAAGTTTGAGCCTCTTTATTTGAATAGATATTTGATTTAATCAGACTGTTCTTCAAAGCGAAAGTGATGAGAAACATGAAAATTATGTCTCAGTTTTCTGTGCTGGCCAGAGGGAGCCTTCAGATTTGCTTCTCTTGGCCAGAGCCAGGCTCACTCACTTTTGGTACACACATAAGTATTTACTTGTAAACATTTAAAGAGCACGATGCTCATTGCTCCTAGTCTCATGCAGGTTTTTGTTGTGTGTCTCTTTTCTCGATAACCTTTATCTCTGTTTATAGTCATGTGGTTATTTGATTAAGTTTTTCTGCTAGACTGTGCACTCTGTGAGAACAAAGACTGTATGTGTTTTTGCTCATCTGTGTATCGTGAGTGGTTATCACCGTCCTTGGAACAAAGAAGATGCTTAGTGAATATTTTTTGAGTGACTGAGGATTTTCTTTATCTTTGTCTCTAGTGTACCAGTGTACCTCGGCGTAACAAGTGATATGTGTTGTTAAGTGTTCAGCAAAGGTTTGCTGAGACAAATTGAAAAAAATCTGTTTAATGTACATAAAATCCCTCGACAGGACTTGCAGATTTTATGTGTACAAATGTTATACATGATCTTATTATTTTGTGTTCCTTGTTATTCTTTTGAACCCTGTCATTGGTGTAGTAATACCTATAATTTATTGAGTCCTTTACTATGTGCTGAACACTTAAGGTAATGATCTAATGGAACCCCAGAACAATTCAGTTCTGAGGCTTTTATGTTCCCATTTTACAGATGAGGTAGCCAAGACTTGGAAAGGTAATTTATCTAAGGTCACAAAGCTGGTAAATGGAGAATTTAGTTAGTTAGCCCAGATTGCATGACTAAAACCTGTCCTTTCAGCCACCATACAATTCTATATAATATACAAACCAGAAAACTCCAGTTTCACACATTGGAGATACGCAAGTTGTGTGTCAGTGACTAGAAAGTATTAGGTGAATAAAAATGGGTAGAAATTTCCTTAAGTAAAAAAAAACAAAACAAATAAATAGTAAATGTGATTCAGTAATTGGAAAGATTTTATATTGTGGTTATGGCTGCTTGTTCTTAGAACTTAACTGAGGTGCTTGCTTTAGTCTGAGTTTGACTGGTAACTTTTTGTCTGTGCTTCTTGTAGGTTTGAGTGGCCGCTTCTTCGTCACCACCCTCCCAGCGTTTTTTCAGTAAGTTTAAACAATGTTCTGGTCGTGCAAAGATCAGAAATCAGTAGACATGTACCAGGGGTTCTAGGTTGTTTTCCGTAACCATCACTTGTTCAGCTTAGCATTTGGGGGGGAAAAGACTGGTCTGCCCCGAGTGACAGTGTGAGAAGGGGGGGGGTGCCCCTCGTGCTGCAGAGAAGGGAACCTAATTTCAGGCAAAAAATAAGTGGGGAGATCAAGGAACATTTTTCTGATGATGTGAAGAGTGGGATGATTCTTAATAGATAAGTGGGAATGGGTTAAGCAGGCAGGGTAGAGAAGGCCTTTCCAGATAGAGCATAGATCATGGCGAAGGCCAGGAGGAGAGGAGGTGCCTTCTGAGTCTATAACTAGTTCTCTGTGGCTGGCCCGTCGGGTAAAGTGGATCATCCTGCAGGATGAGGTGAGAGGCTCAGGTAATGAGAGGATCAGGTGGGAGGCCTCCGAGGGGAAGGAGAAAAGCAGGGGTGGGTTCCAGAGATACTTAGGAGGTGGGATCGTTGGACCTTGGTGACTGATTAGCCATAAGAAAGGAAGAGGCTGTGATGAAGACCGACAGGCCATGTTTCACTAGTAAAAACTACTGAGGAACCAGTAGAACAGGTGAAGTTTGGAAGATGGAGGTCAGGATGGAGAAGACAGTGTGAAGTGTTTATGAATTTCCAAGTGGAGAAATGTAAGTGATAGTTTGATTTCAGGATCTAAACTAGAGAGACATACCTGGAATTCCTCAGCATGGAGGTAGATAACAGTTGAAATATATACAAGGAAAGAACAGATACAATGGGAAGAGAAGCATTAACTTCTCCTAACAGAACCTGGGTTGACCAGCATCGGGAAGACAGTGTGGCCCTGAGAAGGGGTGGTCAGGGTAGTAGAAGTCCAGAGAGCCTGTGTCGTAAGAGGGGAAGGAGGGAGGAAGGGGGGCTGGGTAGTGGACAGTGCCAATGACACATGAAGGAAAGATGGCAGAGAAGTGCTCCATGGATTTAGCACTTAAGAGTCTTTGGAGGCTCCCAATATGAGCAGTTCACATGGAGTCCTGGAAGCAGGACCCCTGCCCAGTTGCAGGAGTGAATGAGTAATAGGAGGAAATGGCCAGGGTAGACCCTTCCTTAGGAAGCTTGACAGTGGTGAGGAAGCGAGAGGGAGGGAGGACTGAAGGGGTACGTGAGACTAAGAGGTGTTTTGTTCATTTTCAGGGGAAGTTCTTGAATGACATAAATTTGGAAATGTGGATACGATTTTTTAAAACTTGATAACAATTGCTATTTTGTTGTTGTAAGAGAAAAATCAAAATAATTTACCAATTATAAAAATAATAAAAAATAACTTGGCAGGGTAGACACTGCCAAGGACTTTGCATATAGTCACAAATGGTGCAGTGATAAAATAGGGTGTTTCATCCTCTGTTTTGGAATTTCCCATTTGTAATAGATGAGTGCTTATGCATGCTTTCTGATTTATGCCTAACTATTTCTTTTTCTTCATTTGAGGTAAGTTAAAACTCAGAGTGGAGTTCACATGTAAAACCAATAGTTATTTTGATTTTTAAAAAATCCATAACAGTTGTTATCTTAATGGATTTGTTTTCTATTTGTTTTTATGATTTATAGTGCGAAGGATGGGATATTCCGCCGTTACCGTGGCCCAGGAGTCTACGAAGACCTGCAGAATTATATCTTAGAGAAGAAATGGCAATCAGTTGAGCCTCTGACTGGTTGGAAATCACCATCTTCTCTAACGTAACTTGTTATTTTTTAATGACAAGATGCTATTAGTAAAACAGAAGGTGCCAAGTTAACAACCCATAAACCTCGAAAGTCTGTGTTTTTCTTCTCATTCACTTCTGGTCACCCAGACTACATGTGCCCTGCTTGGCCCATGTTGTGTTTCTGGTTTTGTGACCCACATATGTTTCAGCTGGTGGTTGCTATACTGGGGATTAAATGTCCAAATTCGGGAGGGTCACAGGAGCCCTCTCCTCTGGCTTTTGCCCTGAGCCACGCCAGCTGTTTTCTCCTTACAGATGATCGTATTGAACGCCATTCACCGTTCTTTCTTCCTTTTAAACTATCGATGAGATACAGGAGTAACTCCTTCTTGAATTACAGTTCGTGAAGGAATTGCTCCTATATCTGTGTGGAAAATAAAGCGTGTGGTGGCTTTGGCTGCCTAGCAGGATACTGCTGAGGGTAACTGCTGGCCATGAGGGCAAACTGCAATACTTGGGGAGGCAGATAAGACCAAGCCATGGCAATTTTTCCACTGTTGGTTTTAATTTTGAATGAGTTGTCATATTTGTAATTAATTTTGTATTAATATATATAAGTGTAAGGAATATCCTTGCTGAAATAGGATCAAAGCGTGTGGTATTTCAGGAATAAGTAATCTGGTAGCATTTATAGGAAATGCATGACTTAGTCTAAAAGCAGCTCACCTCCGGCGTTTCCTTCTACAAATGTGTGAGCATTGATTTTATGCCAGATGCTGTTCCAGGTGCTGGGCGTTCAGCAGTGAACAAGACCGACTCGATGCTTCTGCTCCCCTAGGGTGACTTAACAGTGAGACAGAGTTAAAAAAAAAAAAACTAGGGATATAAAGACTCACAGTGTGGATAAGGGCTGTGACAACAAACAGAACAAAAACCAAACATGTACTCAGTCAGCGAATGACCATAGGAGCCTGGACCTCCGCTAGGTGACGGGTGAGGAGAGGTGGCCCTGAGGGGAAGACATAGTGAGATCTGAAGGGTAGCATGGCCTCGCCAGCCGGGGGAGGAATATTACCCGGAATGGGGATAGCACCCGCATGGACCCCAGATTGGAAAGAGCTTGGTGTGCTGAGGAGCAGAAAGGTGGCCAGGGTCAGGCACAGTGAGAGGGAGGGAGACTGGTGTAAACCGAGAAAGGGAAGAGGCAGGAGCTGAATCATACAGGCCCGTGGCCACGGCGAGGAGCTGGGATGTTAGCGGTGCCTGCAGCGAGAAGGTGGCTCTAGGAAGAGGTTGCAGAGGGCAAGAGTGGATGAGGCGAGACAGGCAGGAGGCAGTTGCAGGGTCTAACCCGGGGAAGGCGGCAGTAGAGATGGAGCGAAGGAGTGGATTTAAAATACGTTTTAAAGGTAGACTTGGCTAAGGTGAAGGAGAGGAAGGATTCACATACACACACACAAACTCCTGGGTTTCTGGTTTGAGAACTTGATTTTCTTGGTACCAGTTACTGATTTGAGCAAGAGAAGATCAAGGGTTCAGCGTTGGACATGTTAAGTTTGAGATGCAGGCTTCTGTGTAGAGCTGCCAAGTTGGATGCATGGAGATGGATTTCCATGGAGAATTCAGGAACAAAAACGTAAATACAAGGATGGATGGTATTTAAAGTCTTAGAAGGGAGGGGACCACCTAGAAGGAGAGAGGAAGAAAAGGGCTTGGGGCTGAGCCTCAGGCCCCTCCAAAGCTAGGAAGTTGGGCAGAGAAGGAGTCGCAAAGGGAGACTGAACATGGGAACCAATGAAGCAGGAGACAAGCAAGGGGGTGAGATTTCCTGGAAGCCACTCAAGAGGTGCTCAAGCACCTTGTGTCCCATGTTACCAAGTGATGAAGGAAGATCAGGTCTGAGACATGGACTTTGAAGCAATGCAGGGTCACCGTGGCCTTGATAAGGAGTGATGGTGCAGCAAGGAGGCCGGAAGCCAGATCTGAATGGGTTAGATACAGTGAGGGAGGAACAGCAGGCATAGGCTGCTCTGTGAAGAACTTCGTGAAGCTGGAGGGCCATGTGAGGTCCAGTGATGCGCTTTTCAAAAGATGAGAGAGGGTAGAACAGGTTTTCATGCAGATGAAAATGATCCAGCAGAGAGGGAGAAACTTAATGCAGGAGAGGGGGTGACAGAAAGAACCCAGTTACTAACAAACAGAAAGGATGGGGTCTAAGGCAAGAAGGGAAAGTTCTTAGACTGGTTGGGCAGGTAAACTTGCTTTGCTACAGCAGGAGAAGGTGGATGCAGGTACACACCTGGCTCAGATTTGGTGCTGGGAAGATAAGGCAGATCACATGATGGCTTCTGGTTTCACAGTGACATACAGGGAGTGGCTGTCAGCTGAGAGTGCATGGGGAGGGGATGGTGTGGGAGGTTTGAAGGGAGAGGAAAGGACATGAGCCACCATCTCAGGTAGACATTACAGTGGGACGGGGCCGCGTTGAGTTTTCCCCAGGGACATGCAGCTGCTGAGACTTGGGGATTTTGCCAGACTTGTACTGTGGTGGGGGGAAAGGACCAGCGGATTTGACTGTATTTACAGCAGAGTAATTGAAATGATGGCTGTGGGGCGTAAGCTCTGTGAGACCGGAAGTGAAGCTAGGAGAGAGGACAGTGTTGCAAGAAGTGGAGAGGCAGTCCCTGTGACTTGAGTTTTGTTCTGTTCTATGTTTTATACTATACATCACCAGTGGTTCCTTCTTTATTTTTTAGGATGTCTGGAATGGCTGGTCTGTTTAGCATCTCGGGCAAGATATGGGTGAGTAACAGTAAACGCGCCCTTTATGGTTGTACTGGGAGAGGAATTTTTTAAGAGTGAGAAGATAGCTTCTAAATAATAGGAAAATAAACATTTATAGTTTTATAATTTCACTTTTTTTCCTTAAGCCACACAACTACTCTTAGATGGGGTCCCAGTGGAAGTGTGTCTTCGTGTAGAAGGGCATAAATTAGACAAGGACCTGTAACTGCTGTGTCAGAGTCTTATTTTTTTCTATCAGTGATGAATCCCTTTATCAAAACTGAAGGAGCTTGTGTGGCTTCCACTTCATCTTATTTTCCCATGGTCGTAATCTGCCTGCAGATCAAAGATTGTCTGACTATCAGGGATCAGCTAACTTCAGCTTGTGTCAAGAAAGTTTTGGTAAATAAAGTTTTGTTGGAACGCAGCCACATTCATTTCTTACCTGTTTTCTGTGATTACTCACAGTACAGTGGTAGAGCTGAGCCGTTGGGTTAGAGACCACATGGCCCACAAGCCTAAAACACTTACGATGTGGCCCTTACGGAGAAGTTTGCATGCCCCCCCCCCCCCGTATGTGGTCGCATTTCACTGAGTCCTTTCAGTGAGTCAGAGCTGTGACTGAGGTTCAGATGTTGAACTACTATACACTCTTGAATGTGTCACATAGCTTTTTGCTCCTGTTTACGTGTAGGGTGAACTAAATCCTGCCAAATGTAACAAAATTGCTTTGGAATTAAATATATATCCTTAAAGTATTTCAAAAAAAGTTTAGAAGGGAGTCCCTCTGTATTTGTCTTTTCTAAGATACAATTATAGGTCGTGCATCATATTTAGAACTTAATATTCAAGGAGTTCGTGAAGACTGTTTTTCATGCATATTAATATATGTTTAGGGAAATTTAAGAACAACTTTTTGTGTCCCAGTTTCTCAATTGTATTATATTTTCTGCCTTGTGAGATAGAATACCTACTTTAGGGTTTTTTTGGTTTGTTTTTGTTTTTTTCCCCCACAGAGACTACATTGGGACTTGGATTCAGTCTTTTTTGGTTAAAATTTGTTAACTCTTTTTTTTGGCATTTATGTATCATATTAAACAGTAACTAGACTTTTTCATCTTTTCAGATAGGGTTTCATATCATTTTCCTCTGCTATTTTCTTAGCATTCATGAGAAGTTACTTCAAAGGTTGAGAATTATGAATGGAAAACTAGGAACTGAGAGTAAGGGAATCTGCCTTTTGCAGTATGTTGACACTAAAAGTTGATGGAGTCATATATTCTGGCAGCTGTCTGAAAACTGGATTTCAGTCTCCTCCTAGGTGTATACATTACCTTAAAAATCTATAATAGAAATCCAGTACTACCTTCTGTATCAGCATCTGGCTTCCCCAAGCCTCTTGACAACGTATGAGCTTCTGTTACTCTTAGAAACAAGTCCCCAGCCTTTCATCAAATCCTGGGGACGGGCTCTCACCACCCGCGTCTTCAGAATCCAGGGGGCATGATCTCTGGCTTGGGGGACCCAGTCCCTGGCTGCCCACCAGGTCTCTGATGCTCCCACAACCTCTAGGTGCAGTTTGCCTTGTTGTCCTTACAAAACTACGTGCTGAGCCAGGTCCCCTAGCCGACTGCCTGGTGGCTCGGGTGGCTTAATTAGCTGGCTCTCCCTTGCCCAGCAGCCTCGCATCAGTGTTGAGTGTTACATTGTGGGGATCATGATCTGTTTTTAACTCAAGTCTGGATCCAGTCGTGATGGTGTCTACTTCTGTGTTTTAATTGTGACCTAGGCTCACGGAAGTCGTCGCCACTTCAGGTGCAATGCCTGTCCTCATGTGTGTCTCGACAGCCCCCCACCCCAGGGGTCACTGTAGCCTGCAGGGTGTACAAAGCATGGACATCTTCTAGATGCGGAATTGATACAGATACTCTGTCTATAGTAGCAGTATAAAATTTCTTTACAATTTTAACTGACTTAAAAGAATGACTGAACTTAATGAAAAATGTTAATATCTAGAGGACAGCACAGGCGAGGCTGATGGCGTGAAAATGACGTGCAGAAGACTGAACGTGGGAGGCACTGCGGCTGAGGCCGGGGGCACGGTTGGGATTAGGAAGACTGTGTCTGCGGCACAGGTATGACGTGTCCGTGTGCCCAGCCAGGTGTCGTCTCATCCCTCGGCTCAGCTGGCCACTGTGACACAGGAGGCATCATCTTTCTCCAGGGAAACAGGTCATTGCTCTCCACCTGGCGTGTGTTTTTGACCCCATTTGTGTCCCCTGCCCTGGGCTGTTGTTCCTGGAACACTGAACGCTTAGCATAGAACCTGGTACCTAGTATGTACTTGATAACCGTTTTTCGTTAGTTATATTCATTAATCATTCTTGTTGTCATTATTTTACTTTCCCCTCCTATTAGGCAATAAGGAATACTTTATCTTTTTTCATTTATTTTTAAACTGGTTGATAGCAGGGCTGAAATAGGGTTTTACGGCAGTTTGTACAATGTGTACTTCCGCTAACTAGGTGTAGCATTTGGATGTATTTAAACATTATTTGATTTGGTGAATTTGTGCTGCTTACTGAGCTAATATAGAATGTAACTTAATACCTCTCTTCAGTGTTCCTGCTGTTATGAAAGGATGCAGGCACATGGCAAATTTTAGCTACAGTAAGGTGCTGCATCCTTGGGAGGGCAGTCTGTGTGATGGAGAAGATTTAATGTTTCATAAACAGCTCAGGATGAGAGTTAAAGGCCATGAGTATTTAGACCGGAGAATAACCAGAGGGAATTTTAAACTTGAGAACATCCCCTTGTGTTTTAGATTGTGGTGTCTCTTCTCTTACTGTTTTGGGGTTTTCTTTCCCTTGTGAAAATTTCTAGAACTATGTCACAGTGAGACGGTGCACACCCCCAGGTGACCTCCCCTAGAGCCGACAAGAGGCTGCATGTCTGTGCCTTGTTGTGGGTGTAAGAGGAGAAAGTACTTTGGAAGGGGAATGAACCCTTGGCCATCACTGGAGAAGCCTTTCTGAGCTGCTCCCACACTGGGAAGGCATTTTGAGGATTGTCATTGTAGCCGACTGTGAAGAGAGACGAGAGGACACACCAGTGGGGTGGTCTCTGCACACCTGTGCCGCAGACACGGCCCTCCTGACCCGCCTGTGCCACGGCCTACGTACGCGGTGTCTGAAAGGGATGTTAGCATCTTTCCACAACCCGTCAGGGAATATCCTGTGACACAGATGGGATCTAATTCAGAAGGCTCTCTGCCCAGGGCCAGCCCAGGTCTGAATGAGACTGCAGCACTGGGCTGGTGGATGGTGCCTGTGGGCAGCAGTGACTCTGCCCTGCAGGAGTTCAGGTCCCAGAGGGAGTGCTGGCCTCCCTGGGGAGGGAGGTTCCGCCTCCGACCTCTGCTTGCCTTGGCATGGCACCGTTCCTTAAATCCATCTGATCGCTGGTTGGAATGTTCCTATTCGTTCTACTCTAATGGTGTCTTCATTTAGTCCTCTCATTCAAATCCATATATAGGCAAAAATTAGCTCTAATTCAGTCCTCTTTTACAAAAATAAAATAGTATGAGGTATCAGGCCCATCAGAGGACATTTTTGTGCGTTTTAATGAAATACTAGGATACTTCCTTGTAATGAACACATATTATTGAACAAGGATCAGTGTTTTCCACAAGTGAAAACTGTTACTGTGTCTGGCAGTGAAGGAAACCAACACAGAAATCTAAAACTGAATTAGGTCAGGTTGAATCAGTTGTTACTTGGAAACATACATACAGCAAAACTCCAAGTACCTCGTGCCAGGAACCCAGCACTCGTGCTCTGAAACCAGTGTGGACTCAGGCAAAGCAAACAGAAAGATTTGTGGCTGCAGTTGTGAAAATACAACTTGTTTAGTGAGGCTTTAGCAATAATCGCCTAAAAAGACCACAAGATGGCAGAGTTTCTCTAAGAAGCTCAAATTCTCTCAAGAGTAAGTTGATACAAGAAAATTGAAGCGGAGCCTTACTACAATGAGAGGATGTTTTTAAATGCACCAAGAAGTATGTGACTCAGAATGCAGTGATTCAGAGGCACATAATTTACTGAATTCTGTAAAATAACTTAGAAAATTTCTTGAGGGTTTCTTTAATCATTTATTTTGCAGAAAGGGTTTAAGATACTGTCCAGAAAGACTTACAACTGGATGTGATTCATTCCAACTCTCTGGGCAGATATTACTTATAAAGCAAGTTCCAGAATTCACGCATCCAGGGGTCAGCACAGAGGCATGCTGACATTCTGTGTCTCCTAATTCTTTGACACGTTTGAGAGTTCTAAGTCTTGATGACGACATTGAATCATCAAGAAAAGCACACATAAATTATATTCAGTATACAAAATTTCCTAAAGTAGAGGACTGTACAATGCATTTTAAAACTTCCATTGAGCAGAATTTGAATGAAACAGCCTTCTGTATCCCAAATACCTCTTTGACCTGCTGGGCTGCAGAATGCTGGACTGTTCTTAATACGTAATTGCCCTGGCTGAAGGCAGAGTGATTGACTGTGCCATCGACAGAGGACAGGTGACAGTTTAACAAACCAGCAGTTGTTTGCATTTCCTATGAATAGTTTAAGGATTTGCTAGTATCTTTTTCTTAATCAGTAATATTTATTGAACACTTTAATTACATGTGTCAGTATTTAAAAACTTGATGAGTCTTTATATATAATCTCTACTGCTGAATAAAAAATGAGGAGATCTCAGATTATTCTGAATCGGCTAGCAAGATTTTTTATTTATTGTTCTGAATTAAGCCAGAATAAAATATATTATTTAGTTGACATTTATAAACTGAGAAACCAGTGGGAGATACTTGAGTAACTTAGGTTTTGAGAAGTATTAAAATAGAATTTTGGACTCGTTTCATCAACCTCGTCAGTTCTAGGGAAGTCATTCAGTTGTCATCTCTGCCTGCTGGTGGCATTTAGCCTGGAGCCATTTCATCCTGTGCCCAGTAATTTTATAAATAAGACTATCTATAGACATAACAAAATCATAAAGTTATCAGTTTATAGTGAATGTGCTTGAAGCTGTAGGGCCTGAAAGACATGATCACTAAGACATCATGAGAAGGAAGCATGGTTCCTGCAAGTCCACATCTAAATGGGCTTTGACTCCAAACCAGCAGGTTCATATCTGTAATTCCTGTATGATTTAGCATGTAAATAATTTGTAGCTAAGATTGTACCTCTTCACTCTTTTTTTTTTTTTTTTTTGAGTGTTTGGCATCAAATAGAGTCTCAGGGAACAGTAAACATGAAGGGGTATGCACTCAAAGACTGACGAAGTCTTATCTGCTCATAATGAATTACCTGGAAAATTTCTTCTATTATTACATTTAGGTTTTATGGTGGTTAGGAAAGTTGTTGAGGATGGATGAGGGTAGAGAAATAAGAGTCTGATGAGAAGAAGGAAGTATGGAGACATTGTAAATAGTTGATGTTCTGTAAGTAGTAATTTAGTTCCACTTAAAAATTGGTAGAGACCCAAGAAGTTTAATTTTTTCATGGATGCCATATTATGAGTAGAAATTGAGGTATATAAATTACTAGGGGAGAGTGACCAGAAACTCTCATGATGGAAGAAGGAACTAGACAACAGTCCCACTAGAGTTCTTCTTGAACTGAACTTCAGGGAAGTATGACTCTTACTAGAAACGACCTTGACTGTTGCTCTTAGATTCTCAATGTTGTAAAATTTGACTTGCTTGCTTGAAGAATCACACAGATGCGTAAACCTCTGGATGTTCTTTGTGGGAGCTCCTGTAAGTAGAGAAATTTACAGAACTGAGTTATAGCTTGGGTGGGAGAGTCAGACATTTTTGGTTCTCATTATAAATAAATATTGTATTTTACTTTTTTGTTCTGATTACAGCATCTTCACAACTATTTCACAGTGACCCTTGGAGTACCTGCTTGGTGTTCGTACGTCTTTTTCGTTGTAGCCACCTTGATTTTTGGCCTTCTCATGGGTCTGGTAAGGGATGCTGCCAGTCTTTTTTCCTCGTCTTTAAAGCCAGTTGGTTTCATGCAAAACTAGAAAGCAGCCAAGAAAAAAAAAGCACATGAACATCATTTTGTGTATAGTCTAGTCAGTCAGATAACATTGGCTTGTTTGATACTGCTTCCAGTGGTAATTTGAGATATCATGGGAAATTAATTAAATTATTTTCTCTTAATCCTGTCCCTTAAATATTCTGAAGATAGGTGCTACCCAAAACACAGCTATGATGAAAGAAGAAATAGAGACTTGCTTGAATTGATAGTTTCCAAGATAACCGAGCCAGCTGTGAATTCACGCACTGCCTGTGTGATTAGAACACCGTGGTGCTGAGGCCAGAGCTACGAATTTGCTCCTTGGGTGAACAGAATGGCTTTTCCTGTTCATGTCCTCAAATTGAAACTCTGATTCTTATCAGTTGCTTATACATAGACTGCAGTTTTCCCAAGGTGGATTCTGTAAGATTGGGTGGATAAAAGATACAGTCGTTATTGTGTGAAAAAAATAAGATGCAAAACACATCACTGTGTCGTCTTTGGGTATGAGAATCACTGTCCAGTAGGCACCTGTGCTTCTTCTTCCTGGGGCTTTTAGGTGAGGGTTGGGGTAATACATTTATTTGCTTAACTATATAGGCAACTTGAAGTGTTTGGGCATGTTTTACTCTTGGTTGTGTGTGTGTGTGTGAGTGAGTGTGTTCAAATCTTTCTCTTTACCTATACTTGATCAATCTGAGCTTTAAACTCTAAAAAGTTCTTAAAAGTCTTTATACTATATGTTAATCACATAGCTCTTAAACACTGTATGAGAGGAATAATTGACAATTACTAAGAATTTATATAAAAAGGACAACATTTTAGGTAAGTTTGTGTTAAAGTCTATCCTTACATTTATAATGTATCTCGTCTCTTTAGCAAGATCTTTTTTAAAAACAAGCTAAAAATGTTAGCCTTTATAGCAAGTCATAACGTGGTACTACAAAGTTATGTTCCAGGGAGCCAAAGAGACTCGATTTTATTTTGCCATGAACACGCTTACCTCATATTATGGTTTATATTTGAGATTTGACTCCTGATACTAACTTCCTGGGTGGGGACAGAACTTAGATATGTCATTTGTTAGGTCCTGGGTATGTTCCATTCTGCTGCATTAATCTTACTGATAATTAACGTGTCCCGAATACTCTGGCCTAAAATGGTTTGACTTTGGATATAAATGTACTTTCCCATCTACTGTCTGCTGCTAGACTTTTCTAACAGCATAAATGTGAGGCTCTTGTAGGGGGAACAGTATGAGATCCTGGGCAGTTCTGAGATGGAGCTATGGAGAATGTAGCTCGAGTGTGGGCCTATTGGAAGACCATTGAAAACTCTTCTTAGCATAAAGAGTTTTAGAATTTTATCTTTGAAGTTGACTTGAAGTCCAAAAGTCAGGCCTGCCTAGACCCTAAGTATATTTGGAAACTTAGTCAGATAATCAGCATAGGAAAGTTATTAGAGGTTTGACCTGAAGAAAGGAGTTGATTCTAAACTGCTGAAGTGACTAAGTGATACAGACTGTGGTTTCTTTATAAGGCATTGGGGAGAGAACGTTACTTAAGGAAATAATTTCAAAGCAGTGATAGACTCATACATTTTCTGATAATATATTCCCATAAAATAGCAAACACATTTCTCTGCTCAGAATGCCTTTTCTATAACTGTAATATGAGTTAAACACAGCAGTTAGCATTTTTGCCTTCAGCGAGGTCTCCAGGTGAGCAGTTCGTTGCTGTGTGTCACTTTTGCCGTTACCTGGGGGCTGAAGGCGAGGCCCAGCACACAGCCATGTGAAGCTTGGTCCTGCTGACCTTGGTGGGGTGCGGGGGGGGGGGTCCTTCCCTCTGTGAGTCTTTATGGAGTTTAACTTACGCGGTGGCCAGGAGGGGCAGGATGTTTTCCACAGAAGTGATTTCCTGATCAAGTCATTGTTTCTCATAAACCTAGTACATTTCTTATTTTTTCCCTAATTTTAAAAGATGAAGAGTCAGAACAAGGCTGCTGGTTTGATTTGTGTTTACTCTCTTAACTGAGCCTAGTAATGGTTGAAGTATTTTACTAAATGTTACTTTTCACATGTAAGTATATGGCTCAGTTTATGTATTTATTTTGTTTTATTTTTAGTGTTTTAATCTGACAGCTCCCCCTGCGTAGGGCTCAGTTTTAGAAATGTATATACTTTGGATTTTTTGCATCTTAAACCAGTATGAGAGCGCTCCTTCAGTGCATAGTCCGTGTATGAGATCACCGGCAGCACCGTTTTCTGACACCAGAAACTGCTTTGAGGGTGGAAGACGGTAAAGCTCTAGGCAGGCGGGAAGCGGCGGGAAGCCAGGCGGGGTGCTTGTCAAACCCGACCATGACTTTGGGTTCTTTAACCTGTTAGAGCTCCTTAAAAACACAGATTTACGACGTCCTATTCCTATTTTAAAGCCTGGGCAGCTGTGCAGAGTGTAGGTGAGGTCCAGGGGGGCCTGGGAAGCCCTTCTCAACAGGTACCTTCTTGCTGTGCGGGGTCTCCGTGTTGCGTGTGCTGGAGGGGTGGGCGCGGGGAGGGTGTAGAGAGGGCCCGGCCCGCCCAGCTGCAGCTCGCTTTGCCGTGTGGCGGCAGGTTTACCGCGGGCAGAAAGTGGCTCAACGCTGCAGTCAGGGCTGGAGGTGGAGCCAGTCAGCCGCTGTCTCGGTAGGATTTAGCTCGCAGCCTTGATGTGTTTTCTCAGTTTGTTCCTGCAGGAGTTTTTTATGGCACTCTAAAGAATTCCACACCCTGAAATATTCTTCCTCACGATCAGGGGTTACCCACTGGTGAGGCACAGTCCATATACAGAATGATTTTATTTTTCAAAATAGTGTTTTTTAAAAGGTTGTTTTTGACTTGGCTGATAACGTCTGTTTTCTTCTACCTGCTTCATGCATCTGTTTTTAGTGGGCTGTGTGTACACACTTGACTTTGTGACCCCTGTTCTAAATTAGTAGTGTTTCCCTACATTGTATCACATTTCAAAAATAGGGAATTCTTAATTATCCCCTTGTCTTTCTTGAGGACTTCTGACCAACTGCTGTATATTTGTGAATATTTGGTTACAGAAGCAGGGCTGAACTTTGAGGTTACTTGATGATAAATGTGCTGTCTCCTCACTGTAAAATCACTTTTCCCCTCTAGGTCTTGGTGGTAATATCAGAGTGCTTCTCTATGCCACTTCCACGACATTTGTCTGAACATTCTGGTACGTATGACACGTTTATGAGATACAGCATTTTTGGAATTCTTGGTTTGCGCTTTTGTGCTCATACAGGTAGTGGATTTTTCTTCCGATTTGCTGGGTGACCAAACTGTCACCACTACCAAACTCCTTGAAGTATGTCTAGATTGATTTGAACAAGAATTTTTTTCTTCCTCTCTTAAATGAGGGACTATTTCATCTTGGCAATTGCTTTTTACCTTGAATTGTATGCCCTTCATTAATCAGCTGACAACTTTTTCCTTCATTCAAACTGAAATGAGAAGGGAGGGAGGGGAACTCACACTTACTGAGTTTCTGCCGTGAACCAGTAATTTTCCTAAGTCTTTTAAACCAGTCTCCCCAAATCCTTTCACTACTTCACACTGTTTCTGGGACCAGGTAGCCCTCGATTTGCCTGTTTTTATTCCTATTTTTTTGTATGAAGACTTTTATGAGACTTTGTTGAATTTTATGTGGCAGTTTAACTAAATAAGCTTATATTTCCTTTTATTTCTTGAGGTTTTTGAGGTTTTGAGACTTCCATAGATAATTATGAAATATATTAATGTTCCTTAGAATTCTAAAAAGTAACAGAATCCCAGTTGAAAACAACTTAGAGGGAAAAAAGGAAAATGTATTCGCTCTGGTAACTTAAAAATCCGGGGATCTTCTGGCTTCAAGCACAGCCCAGGGGGTGTTAGGTTTCTGTTCCCATGGAGCTGGTTCAGTGGCTCAGCAGGCCCATCTCACGGTTTATCAGCTTAGCCATCCCTGCAGAAAGAGGAAGCTTTTCCTCCTGACTCTGGCCAAGGCCCCTGGGAGGTACTGATTGGCTCGGCTTAAGTCACGTTTCTGATCCAATCACCATGACCAGTGAGTGGGTCACTGAGCATTCTACAGGGTACCACATTAAAAACAAAAAGGAACCTTTGCCCTCCCTGCCCCCGGGCTCCGCCAGAGTCAGCATGGTCAGGGAAGCATTCAGAGAGAGGGGGAGAAGCCCTGGGTGGGGTGAATGCCAGCCAGAGATCTGTCCTGTGTGATAGTAGAGTTTCAGGATGGAGAAAACTGTCACATGCCCCGTTGTTTCATTCCACAGCTGAATGCACTCTCAATTGATTGCTGAATGACCTTTTATTTTTATATTTTTATTTTATTTTTATGGAGTAGTGGGGATTGAACTCAGGACCTTGTGCATTTTAAGCATGTGCTCTACCACTGAGCTAATAAACCCACCCCCTCTGAATGACCTTTTTAAACTGATTTATGGTGTTATATTGGTTTCAAGTGTACAACATAGTGATTTGAGATTTTCATAGATTATACTCCATTTAAAGTTATTTTAAAATGCTGGTTATATTCCCTGTGCTGTATATGATACCCTTGTACCTTATTTATATTATGGCTTGTAATTTGTACCTGTCCCCTTCCCCTGTCTTGCCTCTCCCTTCTGGTAACACTAGTCTGTTTTCTGTATCTGTGAGTCTGTTTCTGTTTTGTTATATTCATTTGTTCATGTTAGTTTTTAGATTCTGCCTGTAAGTGAAAGGATACAGTATTTGTAAATGCCCATTGTTTACTCAGGCTGTTCCCCTCTCTTGCCTCCACAGGGCAGACTCTGAGGTCAGAGGAGGCTCACGCAGCTGAACAGTTGCAGGATGCAGAGGAGGAAAAAGAGGATTCCAATGAAGAAGAAAACAAAGACAGCCTTGTAGATGAGGAAGAAGAGAAGGAGGAGCTGGGTGACGAGGACGAAGCAGAGGAGGAAGAGGAGGACGGCCCTGCCGCTGGTGCGGATGAGGAGAGTGGTGCCGCCCAGGACCCGGCCCCGAGAGAGGCCCGGGAGGACCTGGGGCCAGACGTGGGGCCAGACGTCGGGCCAGACGTCGGGCCAGACGAGGCTCTGGACGCCGCCTCCGAGCAGCCCCCTTCAACCGACGCAGAGGTGGCTGAAGACACATTGAGGCAGCGCAGAAGTCAGCATGCTGACAAGGGGCCGTCGGCTTGATGCCAGCATTTCCAACAATACAGACCAGAGAAATACGCCAGCTTCCCTCTGGTCTGCAGGTTAAACTAAACCCTTATTTTTTTCCTAAATGAGCAAGCTTCTCTTAAAAACTGATCTCTAGTCTTGTAGTCTCCTGGCATTGAGCCTTGTGTGTGTTAAGGGGAATCTTTTGGGCATGACAATCAGGATACAGAAAACAAACATGCTGTTAGGATCTGTCTGAGCCCTGGGATGGGCACAGGTTCATTTACTTGGGGCCACAGAGTTCTGAGCAGAGGAAGCTCTCCCCAGCCCTCCTCGCCCTGTTCGTAGACAGCCAATGGGGCTTTGGGCCTCCGAGGTGGGAGCAGGGCATCCTCACAGCACAGCCAACCTGCTTCCTCCTCTTGTATCAAGTGTTTATTGTCAAACTGTAAGATACATCAGGCACCTTAGTACAGGGGTGCTTTTTTAGAGGGTCTTGGATATTATTGTAGAAGAGTGCTTGGAAGTCATCCTGACTGTAAGTCGGCCTTGTCGGGTTTTACTTCTTCCCTGTAACATTTCCACCTTTCCCCCCGTGGGCCTGTGGGCCCCCACGCCCTGCACGATACTTCCTGCGCGGGACGACTCTGACGGTAGTCAGCTCGACATCGGCGGCCTCCATCCTGACTTAAGGGCTCAGGTTGTCAAGAAGCCCAACCCCTGAAGCCTTGACTGCCAAGCGTCTCAGATGAAATGCTGTAGCCTTCGGAGATTCAAAAGGAAGTAGGGGTTTTACAGGAGAGATTTTAGTTGTTGTTTTTAGCCAAACTGTAGTGATTTTTTTTTTTCAAAATGTTCCCTTAGCAACATTCCTTTTGAAGCCAGACATCTCCTAAGTCTTGCCGGGACAAGGCAGTCCTGCGAGGAAAGCTTTGAATGCTGTGTTGCTCTGTTTCCATCTCAAGGGCTCCCTGGCCCTTGAGCCACTTCGATAATACCTGAGAAGCCCCTTCTGGTTTTAATTCAGTGATGTGCTTTCGGTGAAAGGATTAGTGAAAGTGAGTGTCTGGAAATGAAAGATTTGGTTTCGTTCCTTTCGTCCTTAATCGTGTAAAGAATTTTATCCCTGTAAATCTCTCAATACTCAATCTACTAAAAATACCCAGGGGGCCCAATGTCTTTTAAAAAATCCTTCCATCTACTTGATTTGTGTTTTAGAATAAATTCATAAAATTTGATTCCCGCCTTATGAAAGATGTCTAAAGTTGATCCTGCACCCCTTGGGTCCAGACAGAATCAGTAGCATAGGTTTATGAAATTCAAAAGGCTGCTGTCGTCTTTAGAAAGAAATACGCTGTGTACTCCTGGCTGTTTAGATAACCCTTACCTTGTGTTAACTCTGAACACGGGCTCACTGGAGTGGGGGGTGGGGTCTGAAACTCAACCCTTGGTGTGGCTGAATGAGCCCGTTGCAAGCCTCACACAAAGAGAGTTTTTATTCTGACAGAATCCATTTTTTAGAGATGGTTATTTTTCATCTTTCCAACTCAGTTCCCTGACAGCCTCATCCCCCAGTACGGCGAAGTTCATTAAGACTGGCCAGTGGTTTTTCTCTTCAGACAGCAGCACGACCTCAAGTCTGAGGCCATCAGAGAACCGAGCGACTGGGAGGGCCTTGCCTTTTGCTCATTTCTTGCCCCTCCTGCTGTCTCGGTCTCTGACACATCCTTGCTCAAAGCGCCGTGGTCCTGAGGGAGGTTCTCAGGGAGAATCAAATGGTGCCTGAGCTGGGCCTGCCCTCCCGTCACTGCATTCCTTTCTTTTCTAATCAGCTGAAACAAAGTTTTCAGAGATCATTAAGGTCAAGTTCAAGGGTATGGGATAAGAAGGGTTTCATAGTTTGACTTTCCTGTGTGTGATCCCTTCCCTACCCCCATGTTGAAATAATTCTCATTTTATTTTAAGTGGAGTATTTGACTAAAGAGGAAGGAATGAAGGAATAGAATCTGCTTTGGCTTTTTATAAATGTAAGGCCAATTTCCAATTGGACTCCAAGTAGTATCTAATTATATAATGAGAAAAATATATTTTCTTTCTCAGAAATACTTAAGAAAATTGGAGGAAGAGGAGAAAACAGTTCGGAGAAGCAGATCCATTAAAAGTCAGAATATCTGGCAATGTGGACCACTTTTCCTGTTTTTATTTTTTATTTTTATTTTTTTTAATATCCTGGCAAAAGATGGGGTTTTTACTAAATGGCCTGATAAGTACACATCTAATTTAATTTCGTTCTATTTGCAGCCTTTAGGTTTTTAATATTACTGAATATAGAACTAAAGGAAGAAAGCCAACCTAAAATAACTAAAATTAGATTAACATGTCAATAGGATTTGATAAATTTTTCCTGCAGATAATATATTTAAGCCAGAAGTCAAGTGCATGAAAACATGATTTTGATTCAAAAAAATAAAAAAAAAAACCATGGTTCCTTATGTGACAGTATCAGTTATTTAATTATAGAATAGTATTTTATATGTCTCAAAATCAGGTAAGTTAAGTAAAACTGGCTTTCAGAATGGGGGTGTAGTCCTTTATGTGTGAGTTGCTGAAGTGGGATGCCTGTTCATTGATTAGAGGGAAAGGTTAAAACTAGCTCCATTTTCTTAGTTTTTTTTTTTATCATTCATCTCTTGCCAAACCACACCAACTTGCTTAGAGACCTCATGATGCAGCAGCGCACAGGGAGGCCCACTTCCTCCTCTCCCTGTGAGGTGGGAGCACAGGTGGGGTGAGAGGCCTGGCCCGTTCGGGTCTCAGGGCCCCGCACGGCCTGGGTGCGATCTTGGGCACGTGAGCCCTGTCAGCTGCAGGTCTCAGTGACAAAAAGATCCAAAATAACAACTGTAACAAAAAGCAAACAGGCTTCGGACAGGTTGACTCTGACAGTGGGAAAAGCCAGAGTTTGGCTCTTATGGCCAAAATCCTTAATAGCCGTGGCATTGCTCCATGATTTGGGTGGGGGATAAAAATGTCTCTGATGGCAAGTACTCAGTGTGGGACTCTTTATTACCAAGTCCTTTAAGAGTGGAGCCTGTATACTTGCCTTACAACATGGGAAACATTAAAAGAGTCCAAAAAAAGGTAGAGATGATAGGATACACTGAGATTTCAGCATAAAACCTTAAATTGGGATGAAGTGAGAGGAGGAAGGCAGAGACTGGTGCCTTTGCTCATGAGCATCAGTGGTTGGTTTACCTGTGTCCTTCATCCCCGTGATAAAGCACTGTTTCTGCCAGTATTACACATGCGTGCTTGGCCCATCCTGTCAGATAGAACATTTTAGAAAGTATTCATGTAAACCTTTTGTGCCAACAGAAGAGTCCTGTCTTGTGTAGTATCTGTTGACCTCAGTCCTATGTTTTGATCCCCTTTAGAAGGTACAGCTTGTCTTAAAACCGAATGTGGAGTCAAGTCTGATGAACCCTGACGGGACGGCTCTTTGGGCATCTTTCCTGAACCAGGAGGTTTGGGTGAAGGACCTTGGATAGTTTCAGACAGGATGCCTGGCCTTCAGATGGCTTATTAAAGTTCTCTGTGGACTGTGACGGTGTATATATGTGACTCATACAACCTTAGCCTGTTTCCGATGCAGTTGAATCATTGTTATTAAATAGCTTCTTCATGCAAGTGCAGTTTTTATACTAAAATTACTGTTTATTTGTACTGCAATACATTATAAGTTGGCTATTTATATCCTTTGTAATAGTCTTAATTTTTTTAGCCTAGTGATACTTATTTTTCTCTTCATCCATGTATGTTTTGCTTCCTCATGTAGCATCTGCAGTAACTGGAATGGGAAACCAAGACGTGTGTCCCAAGCGGTACATTGCCTGAACCACAGGCCGCCTTGTCACAGGACTGTACATAACCCGTGATGCTGTTCGCTTTCATTTTGTTGTAAATTTCCATTTGCACCAAACCTAATGATAATGATAACTAAGTCAAAACAAAACCGTGTATTGCTTTTCATATAAGCATTTCACAAAAGTCATTTGCCTAGGCAGTGAAAAATAATACTTCGTTAAAAAATGATTTTTTGTGTGTCCATCCTCCATCCAGTCTGTTTTCCCTTTCTTTCTCCGTCCTCCTTAACTTGATTTAAAAGCCAAACCATTACCTTTTAGCTGCTTTGGAAAGTTGCACAGAACCAAGAATTAAGTTCAGAGGTCCAAGGCTTCCTCCTCGTCACAGCCATTGTGTTGTCCACAGAATCTCCAGTGTCCTGAGGTCTGGAGGTGACCGGGGCTGGAGCAGAGGGCAAGGGGTTGTTGCTGATCCCTCAAGACACTGACCTGGAAGTGGCCTGGTCTCCTAGGGCATTCAGGAGACGGGTCTACACCTGACCCTCCCTCTCTATTGCTATAGCAATGGAGAAGCTCAAAGGACGTGCAGTGACTCTTATTAAACACCCTCAGGGACTGAAGTAATGGATATGGAATTTTTCACTTTTGGAAGATGGTAGAGGCATGTGTAGTAAGAAAATGATTAAACTTCCTTACCACCAAGGCTTCCCGCAGAGAGACTGGCTCAGAATGCTAATGGGAAAATACCCATTATGCGGTGGCTCCGCCTACAGGAACTTGCTCTTAATCTTTGGTGGGAGCCAAATAACACTGAGATGCAAAACGCAATCCCCTCTTCGCCCCAGTCTCAGAAACTCTGGCGCCTGTTCCTCTGCAGTTATAGGAATTCTCAGGGCATGTGACCCGCGTGAATCTGAGAACTGGATTAGGCTAGTCTAGACTGTTTACAGACTCCCAAGTCCCTGGGGCTTTAAGAACGAGAATTTTATTGCTTCACTTAAGTTCAGGTCAGGCATCCCAGGGAGCAGAGGCTCTGCTTCATGGAGGTTTTCCTGGGACCCAGGCCGAGGGAGGCTCTGCTGTCTAACGTGTGACTTCCACGGTGGCCGCCTGTCTTCACTTTCCTCCCAGTCAGCCAGAAGGAGAAGGAGAGTGGCGGAGCGTTCCTGGGGGTGCTAGAGCGAGGCTGCCGAGAGGCGCACCTGCATCTCTTCCGTTCACGTTTCCCATGAAAGGACTTAGGCACAGGGTCTCACCTAACCAAAAGGGAGGTCGGGATTTGTGATCTTGCCATCGACTTAAGAAAAAGGGTGATTCGAGAGCTAGCATCTCTCCACAAAGACTTCGTCTTTCCTCCTCTGCACCCAGTCGCCTCATGAAGACCGAGCTCCTGAGCAGTGTTAGTGGTGTGGCTGCATGCAGGCGGGAGAGGGAAGCGCCCCTCTGGGCCCACGGCTGGATGTGTCTCCCGTCCGGTCTTTGCTGTGATTGGTCCTAAAGGTACCGGAGTTTTCAAACTGAGCAGTTGTTCTCAGAGTTCATGTTTTGTTTGGAAAGATGGACATGAATAAGTTGGGTAAGAATTACAGGTAGAAGAGAGATGCTCTGTGAGTTCATAAAAAAAAAGGGAAGCTGATTTGGGCTGAGGGTTTGGATGGTACACGTGGCCAGAAGGGCAAGGTTAGGGCTTGCTGAGGCCGAGATGGACTTGGGACCCCTCAGATGCACACAAGCAACCTTTAAGCTGCACGTATGGTAAAACAGGACTGACGTGTATCTCAATGGGAAGTTCTTGGCTGAGCCATCGCAACTCAGAATGACAAAATACACAGGCTATTCATCAGGTAGCAGGATTAGATTTGCCTTAATCCTTGAGATGATAACATCAGATAACTTAAAACTTAAAAATTCTTAAAAACATTAAAGAAGAAATATAAAACTCAAAAGAAGAGGGCGTTTTTTTCCTCTTAGGATGCTCTAGGTTTATCCTTGCTGTAGGTAAGTCTCAGCGGCTCCGTCCTCTGGGTGTGCAGTATTTCACTGCATGAATGTGCAGCACATTGTTTATTCTTCTGTTAACAGACACGCGGAAAATGCCTAGTTCTTAGCTGGCCCGTGCTATCTTCTGACTATGACACATTCACAAATGACTTTGCTCATGAACTTTGGTAGAAATATTGGAACGAATGTTAGAGATACATGCCTCAGGATTTTCCAAGATTTATTCTCATATCACCAAAAAGCTAATGTGTTTCACCCTTGCAGGGAACAGATGCTTGAGGCAACAGATACTGGAGTAATCTTCCTGGGGGTGAGTCCAGGTCCACCATCTGGCAGTGGTATGAGCTTGAGCAAGTGACCTACCTTCTCTGTGCCTCATCTTCACAGCGGGGGTGGAAAGGGATGTCCACATCCATTGATGACGTTCTAGACAGTTTTAACCAGCCCCTCCTAGGGAGGACAACTAGAAAAGCTGCTCTAAATAAGTAATTACAAGGTAAGGTAGTAGTATACATTTTATACACACACATCTTGCTTAAGGGCATCGGAGTTTATAAAATAATGAAGGATTAGCAGGTCAGGATTTAGGGGAGATGGAAAGTCAGGAATGTGACCTTGGTGTTAGGGACAGCTTTTTTGTGGAGGGCATTTGCTATTTCTAGAAGCGAACTGGGTGTGTTGAGAGGCTGAGTGATGTTTTTGAGAGCTCTGAGCGCCGAGGAGACAAGGATTGGCTTGGGATGGGATGGCCTGTAAAACCCCCTGGTTTGGGTTGGATCTCTGAAAGGACTCATACTAGGAATAAGAAGGAGCCAGAAGTAGGCACAGCCTTGATCTGTCCAGCTCCTGAAAGCAGGATGAGGTGATCCTGGAAGCAAGTGTAAATGCTGGGAGAAGTACATTGGTAATGACTGAGTTCTTAAGTTGAGTGGTAAAATTCTCCTGCATTTTTTTTTTTTCCTATGCTATGAGGTAGGATTCCATGCTCTAAATAAATCCTGGGGCTCATGTAGGATTTGTGGCTTCTTGCATTCAGAGGACCATAATCTAGCAATCAAAAGTAAACATTGATTTCCCTATGTTCCTTTCATCCTCTGCCTCTTTTAGTACCCAAAGCGATCGGTCCCCTTCCCCAGAGCCAGCACTCTTCCCTCTGAGTCTCTAGTCTACCCCTGAAGAATGCGCTCTGTGTCCCAAGTCTGAGCGGTAGCGGTCTCTCTCCACCTCCATTTTCCTCTCCCCTACTACTGCTCCAGTTTTACCTTTTTTGGAGAAAGCCCTTTGTCCACAGATCCTTTCTGATACAGATCCCCCATCTCAGTTCCTCAGCACGATTAGGCCATAGAGCTCCAGGCAAGTAGCAGATACCCAAATGACGTTGCCAGAATTCTCCTTGATCGGGAGGGGAGGTGAGAGAGGCACCACGAAAGCCCATGTGTGGGAAGAAGCCGTGCCTGGTACACACTTTCCATCTGCTGCCCCCAACTTCTCTAGTTGATTTCACACAGATCAAAATCCCTGACAGGTGTCTCTGTCAGGCAGCTTCTGCCAAAACTCACCTCTGTCCTTTCCACAAACACTGGAGGCAAAGAATGGGAAAAGTCCCTGATGGAGTTTCTAGAAACATCTCAGATTTAATAAATAATCCCTGCCCCCCCCCACCGCCTCCCCAGAGAACCTCGGTTCCTCTGCTCCAGCCCCCGTTCCTCAAATAGCAAAAGATGATTCATCTGATAAACCACCTGGAGGTGGTGGCCACCACTAGGCGCCCCTCTTCTCTGCAGCAGGGCGAACACTGGCCACATCCAGTCCTCCAAGTCTGAGCAGGCAGGCCAGGGGCGATCTCTGCGTGGACTCACCCATGCTGGGTTCTTTCAAATCTCCGCTCACCATAGGAAAACTACTTGCACTGGAAGCAAGTTAGTGCCCGACCTACAAAAAGAGCTGTCTTCTGGGGTCCCAGATAAGGATCTGGATTCTACTTACGCTCCCCTGAGAAGACTTCAATAAGAGGGTACCCTTGCTATAACTTCCAGTTCCCTAACTCTGGTCAAGGCCTCTGGCATGAGCCCCATTAGGTGATCATTCTGAAGGCTGTTAAAATCCATCCTTTATCCTCCTCAGCCTGGGTCTTCTTCACCCACAGTGAGAATTCACGAGGCTCTGTGATAGGGAAGAACCAATCTGATCCATATTAGATCTGTTTCTTTTATTTTAACCTTTGTATCCTGTTGCTTCTGCTACAAGTTAATCATGAAAGGAATGTTGCCTAGAGCTTAAAAAATAGATAATGGCCCACCTCTGGGAGCCCTGCCTCCCATGTCTGAGCATTAAGCTAAAATACCTTTTAACATCCTGACATCAATGAATGACTGTAGGAAGGAAGAAGTTAACACATTCCCTCCGGAGTCTGGCAGGAACCAGGAAATATTTGCAACAACTTATCACCTTTTCTACTTTCCCCCCACCCCTTTTCTCTATAAAAGAACCTAACATCCAAATCCAGGCAAGATGGCTCTTTGGGACATTAGTCCACCACCTTCTTGGTCAGCTGGCTTTCCAAATAATGTCGCCATTCCCTGCCCCAACACCTTGTCTCTCCATTTATTGGCCTGTCATGCAGGAAGCAGTACAAGCTTGGACTCAGTAACAGCTCTTGCTTCAGGATTAAAATCCAGGAAATCATGGCTCCCTCACCTAATTGCTCCAACCAGTAGATTTGCCAAGCCTCATTCCATCACCCCTGGCAGACAGTCCACCTTTGGAATCCTGCCCGCCACTTCTTACGGGCACATCCTCTCAGAATCATCCCTAACTAGCTAATGGCAGCTCCTCTAGCTTTGACTTCATAAGTCATCCCTGGTGTAGGATGTTAGATACTAGCATCTCATTATGTCTGTGTCTGTGCATCTTTGTATCATTTTGGTGGAATGGTCAAATCACAACTCTAGGTTTTTTATTTGACTCTTTGTTGGCATGGTATTTCCCACAAGTTTCTCAAGTTTCTGGGAGCTATTATTTTGTTCCAGTGGTTCCAAAGTCTGCTGGCAGCCAACTTCCATGGCAGCAGCCAGATCCCCCTGGAATACATGTGTTCACCACCAGTGGAGCAAGGCAGCATCTTCTGTGTGATCCAGTCAGGACTGACATAGCCCTTCTTTCTCTGCTGAGAAACAAATACAATTTCTTAAGAAGTCAGATGGCTACTGAAGCTGTCTTAAAACTAATGTCCAGTTTGCAATTTGAGAAGAGAAATTTTCCTTTTAAAGACAATCTCAATTTAATTCATTATTTTTGCTTCATAGATCTGATTTCCAAATTGGAATTATTTTTCCTTTTTTTCCTCCCAATTACAGTTTCTATTTCAGCAAGCCTCAACCACATCGCTCTGGCTTTCTAGAGTTGTTTCAAGAACCCATTCCTCACGTCTTTATTTCATTGTTCTAAGGGTCTGGTCTTCACACCAAAATGCACTGTTGACTCAGGTGACAACTTAATTCAAAGCACAGTAGGATGTCACATCACAAGTCCAGAGACTTGGAGGTTCACTCCCCCGGTGTAACCCATCTAAATCCAATGAGTCCACATTGTTCCGTCTTTCCAGCCAACACAGCTCAACCTAGGGACCAGGACCATAAGTAATTAATTTTATCTCTGGAAAAGTACTCAGGAGAGTACAACTCTTACCCACACTGACATTTCTCAAAATCTCTACCTCATTTCTTTTTATTCTTCGACTACCTGTTATGTGGGTGCACAAGTTATCCTTCAACTTCCATCCCTTTGTCTCATTCTCCATTCTCTTCCCCACAAACATTCCCCTGGACAATTTCCCAGAAGCTTCTGTTTTCCCCCTCCTCCTTCCATGCCTCGTTTTCCCCTCCTTTCACAAATGAACCTCACCCTTTCCTGCTACAGATATTTTTAACTTTTATTTTCTTTTGTGCCTCCCTCTCCACCGATTCCTCTGAGTTTGTGCATTAAGGTCTAGGGGATACAAAGAGGACAAAGGACGAAGTGGGAGGCAGCTGTGCTCCTCCCCTCTGGGGGAGCCATCAAATACTCATACATTTATGTACTGTTCCTGCCCCATGACAAGGAAATAATCATAAACTACAGCTGGTAGAATTCGTTGCCTCTCTGGACGATATCTTTGCCCATCACCTCCCTCCCCACACCCATCTTTTTTCTCTCTCTTTGATACTTGGGGTCTTCAGCCTAAAACTAGAAATAAAACCATTGTTCTTCCTTCCCCAACTTTTATTTATAGCAAATTTCACTTCTGAGTGAAAGATGTTGTAATAAGTTCTAAGTGAGTGATATTAATTCCATTCAGTGTTTCCTGTTTGCTTGGAAGTGAATTACCCTTGAGGGTATAGAAAAAAGAAAATCTCACACTTGCTGCTCTAGCATGGCAAGAATTTTCCCTCTGTCTCTCCTTCCTTCCACGTCATCACTGTGGGTTCCCAGCAAAGAGTGTGCCATGACTGATGTTTGTTTGTCTGATTTTCTGTATGGAATTTAATTTTATATGTAAAACTCTCTCCCGAGGGTTGTACACCTCTCAGCATTACGTCATTGGCAACTCAAAGAGAGTCTCTCCATAACAGGGAAGAAAAATCTGACTCCATATTAGGTCTGTTTCTTTAGCTCTAACCCTGTTCTCACCTTCTCTCTCCCTTTTGTATGAGGACACGGTGAAGGGGTTGCCATTTGAAAACCAGGAAGAAAGCTCTCCCCAGGAACCGAGGCAGCTGGTACCTTGACCTTGGGATTAATTTTCTTGGGAGAAAATGATTCTGTTGTTAAGCCATCAATCTGCGATGTTTTGCTATAGCAGCCTGAGCTAAGAGAGCTTCCAACCATTAACAGGGAAGACAATTCCATCTCTTGATTCCAGAGTGCTTCCTGATCGCTCATACGTTAGAGGCAGCTCTAAAGATAAGCACCCTTATGTTCCCGACCTTGTAGGGAAATTCAGAGACCCTGTTTTAGTAATTTGCTTGTGCATTGGAAGTACTGTCATTTTATAAGACTTCTTGAAGTAGATCAGTAGTGGAGGAGTTTTAGGACAGCTGACACCTAGACATACAAGCATATTAATCGAAGATGCTCATTCAAAATGATTTCTTGCTCATTTTCCTTAAGTAGTAATTCATTGTGACACATTTAAACAAGAGTTTGATTTCTAAAATTTCAGATCAAGCTCAATATTTCAGAAGTGTAGCCGCTGCACAAAAGCAAGATACCCTTGAGGGTGTATTTTCAAATAGTGTGGTAGAGGTGAACAGGGTCTTCGAGCTCAGAGCCAAAAAATGAATTATTTCATGAGTTAAAGGAATTCTCCTTCAACTTTAGGTATGACAATGGTATTGTGGCTCTATTTTTTGAGACTTTATTTTTTAGAAATATGCAAAATGATATGAAACCTAGAAGGTGCTCCAAAATAATCCCATGGGAAACCGTGGGGAGAGGATAGAAGAAATAAGCTTGACCACAGCAGGTGCAAGAGTTGGGTAGTGGTTACGTGGAGGGAAGGCCATTATATATTTTCTCTACTTTGGAATCTCTGAGATTTTCCATAATACAAAGTTAACCAACAGCCATCCATGGTTAATGACAGCCTGGAAGAAGGTTGCCAAGTCTCAGCTCAGTTCCCTGTCCTCTTTACCAGCCCTTCCCAAACATGTATTATCTTTAAAATATATATATGTATGTATGTACGTGTGTGTATATATATAGATAGATAAAAACATAGATATGTTAAAAGCTCATTTTAATGCAGGGGTAAAATGACTCACACACAGATAAAAAATGAATATAGGTTAAAACTTCAACTCATAATCAATAAGAGAAACAGACAGACAAGGCTGAAAACAGACACATTGCTAGATCAGGAACATACGAAGAATGTGCAAATGGAAGTAATACTGGTGTTTCAACGAGATAGAGACGGAAGTCTTTTGATTTTTCCATAGGACAGGCCTGAATTTGCTTGTCTTTAGACAAGAATTATTTTTCATTTCCTTCAGTTGTTTACAACTTATATGGTTGTAAAATAATTCAAAGACAGTGAGAGACTTAAAGTCAGATAACCTGGAAGCCCCTGTCATCTAAACCGTCATAATTTTTCATGGAAGTACATATTTTTCTCTACATATATTTCTGTCAAGGAATATCTATTAATCATCCATGGAACCTGCTTTGGGAAACAACTTTAGAATCTGCTGTTTTCCTGTGCCAATCACGGGAAATGAAAAAAAAAGTAGATATAAAATAGATTGCATCTCATTAGTTGAACTTGAATTCCAGGTACCACTCATTTTATATGTATCCAAACATTCTGAGAACTTACATATCCCCTATGGGCAGGAATTATTTAACATTTTCAAATATTGATTTTTGGAGCAGTAGGTAGTGAGTGACTCCAGACTGGAAGAATAAAAAAAAAAAATTTTATTTCTGCTGAGAAATACTGGCCAAAAATAAATAACCTGTGCTTATGACCATAATTTTAAGTCCATCATTTTATATTTCCTATGCTTTTTGAACTTGGCTGTCCTTTGGAAAATTGTTTCTGGCACATTGAAAATGACACCATCTCCTTTCTGGAAACTGTTAATGTCTATCAATTCTGAAATCTCATTAACAGACACTTTCCTGCTACTGAGAACTGAAGGATAAGAATAATTTGTATGGTCCATTCACACGTGATTTCTGGAAAATCCTATTAAGACAAAAGGACTGAGAATGATGGAGCTAGCCTGGTTCCCAAGATTGTCTAACTGAACTGAAGAGATGAATGTGGGCCCTAAGAGAAGAAAGAGGTGGATGAGAGTGTGCTGAGGGCTTGTGAAAAAACATCATTGTGATTGTTGTTTTCAGAAGTGACATCATAGCTCAGAGGGGACAATTTTTTTGAAAGCCACCTGATGCGGAGAAGATTAAGATGGATTTTTTTCAATTCTCATTCTGCTGCAAATTCGCCATGCTTGTTTTCAACAGTTCCTATCTTCTTGTGTGTGTGATTTTGCCTTTCTTAAACAAGAGTGCCATAGGTTTCTTAAACACATACGGATTTAACTTTCAGAAGTTAATCCGCAGAGGGTAAAGCATGAGTTGAAAAGAGCTACAAGGTTTCATCACAACATTATCTCATGCTAGCTTGGAAAGAAAGCCAGCTGTGAAAAAAAAAACAAAAAAACGGATTTTTCTTTTTACTCAAGGGGCTGCCCATGGCTGGGGCGTAACAGAGATAGTAAAGATTGAACACCTGAAAAATCATCTGCTTTTATTTTCTACAATGGGCCGACTGGTAGACTTCGCTCAGGTGCCACACAGAGGTTGAAAGCAGCCTTTGTTTTCCTGATTATAACGGAGTTATTGGCAGGGGGTAAATTTAAAATAACCTACAGAACCTTGGGAGAATTCTGTTGTTTATTATTGAAGAGAGAGCTGGGATCATAAAGATCTCATTCAACAGATGGAAAGAGTCTTTCTTGGAGCTTGACAGCTGCTGGACGGGTTCATGAAGAAACAAGGACCATTACTCAAGCCAAAATCGCGTTAGTGCTGCCCTGCCTTGGCAAGGGGGGGCTCACGTCCACCGGGGGTGCTGGGGTTCGCCATCAGAGTATGTCTTTTATCTAGTGTCTTGCACAGATTAGAACATTTCCTCTGCTGAGATTTCCAAAAACAGATTGACTGGCTTAGTGGTTGATTACATATTTAATCTATTTCCAATCTAAGAAATCATAAAGTCTTCCAGTCTGGGAGACACATGGCTTGAAAATATCAGTTTATAAGGAAACTGGAGAGGAATCCATCTTTCTACTCTGTGGCATCAGAAATTAGAGTTAGGCACTATGAATATTCCCATAGTTTCTGTCCTGTTCTCCTTGATAGTGTTTGAATATATTGGAAGATTGCAGTTTAGAAGAACCAAAACAGCATTTTAGAATGCTGATTTTTTTTTTTTTTTTGGTTGAAGTATAATCAGTCTATAATGTTGGGTCAATGTCTGGTGTGAAAATGCTTCAGTCATACATACACATACATATATTCCTTTTCATATTCTTTTTCATTATATGTCACTGCAAGATATTGAATATGGTTCCCCGTGCTATAGAGTATAAATTTTTTGTTTATCTATTTTATATATAGTAGTTAGTATCTGCAAATCTCAAGCTCCCAATTTATCTGTTCCCATGCCCTTTCCCCTCTGGTAACCGTAAGTTTGTTTTCTACGTCTGTAAGTCTGTTTTGTAAATAAGTTCGTTTGTATCTTTTTTTTTTCCAGATTCCACATATAAGTGATATATGGTATTTTCCTTTCCCTTTCTGGCTTACTTCACTAAGAATGACGATCTCTAGGTCCATCCATGTTGCAGCAAATGGTATTATTTTATGGTTGAATAGTATACCATTATATCTATACACATTCCATATATGTATACACATACCACAACTTCTTTATCCAGTCATCTGTTGATGGACATTTAGGTTGCTTTCATGTCTTGGCTACTGTAAATAGTGCTGCTATGAACATTGGGGTGCATGTATCTTTTCAAATTAGAGTTCCCTCTGGATATATACCCAGGCGTGGGATTGCTGGATCATATGATAAATCTATTTTTAGTTTTTCAGGAATTTTAGAATGGAAATTTTTAATGTTCAGTGTCAAAATAACAGAACACACTCACGCATCCACACCCCGTGTTCATCCCAATACATCTGTAGAGAAGAAAACAAAACAAAAGACCTAACGTTTTAATGCATGCTTCTGGGATTTTACTCAGTGAGACTGATCTCAAGGAATTCTAATTATTTCTAATCTATAGATTTTGCATTGTTTCATTTAATTCTCAGTCAACAATGACTGCAATTTCAGCTACCTGTAGACACACACAATATTGTGAGTATATATATTGCATATGTGTGTGTGCATATGTACATATGTTATATGTCTTATTACCTTATTAAGTCCTTTCCTGGGCATGCCAATGAACTGCGGTCTGGGTCATTGAAGAACCGAGTTTGGATGCTAGCAAAAAATACCCCAAATATAAAGAAAGTGAATAAGATAAAGAGTTATGCTCCATTATGTGAAAGAAGTCAAGAGTATGGGCTGGAGTTGATCAGAAGGTTTTGGGGGCCTCAGGACCCGGGCTCCTTATCTCTTTCTGCCCTGCCACCTGTAGTTCTGACCCCCATTCTTGGGTCACATCATTGTTCTAAGATGATTGCTGGAGCTTTCTGCATGCAAGGCAGAAAGAGGGGAAAAGGTGGAAAAGGCAAAGAGGGGAACCATCAGCTGAATCACTCTCCATAGAGGGGTCTTTGGTGGTGGTGGCAGGGGGGGCTTGGGGCACAGGGAAGGTGAGACCTGCAGGGGAAACCTCCTTTGACACATGAAACAGACCAGTCTGGCAGCTTGGTGCACTAACATGAAATTGAACTCCTGTTTCTATTTCCTAGCACCTGACAGTGTAAAATTTGGTGAGAAAGAGACAAATACTTGAGAGACTCCTCTGGTATCTATATCTGATATTAATTTAGAAATACTACTTGGTAATATACCAGTATTGGAATTACCAATGGAGGACATTGTGAAGCAGTCTCTCTGCAAACCAGGGTGGTTGTTCTGGTTTTGCACTACACACTCATGAGAGGGGGCCTCAGCAGTGCCAGGACCTGGCACCACCCACCAGGGGACCAGCACCAGTTCTGGGACACCCTAACCCAAGCAGCCGGCTGTATTGTGTCACAGCCGCACCCACCAGCATTCTGCACCAGTCCCGGGCTCCCCGTGCATCCACAACCAGCCACAGCAGGACCTGGACCGCTCAAGTGGGCCAGCACCCACCCCGGGAACCCCTGGGCCCTGCGCTGGCATTGCCCACCAGCAGCCCAAGACCAGCCCAGGACTTTCAAGGCCCAAGCCCTGCCCACCGGTCGGCTGACACCAGTGCCAGGGCCCCCTGAGCCGTGCAGCTAGACACATCATCAGGACCCAGCCTCACCTAGCAGTGACGCACACATGAGGCAGGGCCCGGCAGCCGACTGGGCCAGGGATTAGCACACCCTCAGTGTTTGGTCCTAGCACAGCAGAAGGGCCCGCTCAGCCCACCTTGGGGATACTCCTAGGTAACATCTCTGGTGACCAGAGAGGAGTGTGCTGCTGGGCCCCACAGGATGTCTCTTATACGAAGCTACTTCTCCAAGACTGGGAAGTGTAACCAACCTATCTGATGTCAAAACAAACAAACAAACAAAAAACTGAAAACAAAACAGAACGAAAACACCCAAAACAAAGAATTAGGCAAAATGAGGTGACAAAACATATGCTCCAAAAGAAGGAACAAGACAAAAACCACAGAAGAAGAACTAAGCAAAGGGGAGATAAGCAATCTACCCAATAAAGAGTTCAAGGTACTGATGATAAAGATACTTAAGCAGCTCGGGGGAAAAATGGATGGACACAGCGAAAAGTTTAACAAGGAAAGAGAACATGTAAAAAGGAATCGAACAGAGCTGAGGAATACAATAACTGACATGAAAAATACATTAGAAGGAATCAACAGCAGATTAGATGGTACAGAGGGACAGATTAGTGAGCTGGAAGACAATAGTGGAAATCATCCAGGCTAAATAGAAAAAAAATTTTTTTTAAATGAGGACAGTTTAAGAAACCTCTGGGACAGCATCAAGCTTACTAACATTTGTTTGTAGAGGTGCCAGAAGGAGAAGAGAGAGAGAAAGAGGCAGCGAATTTATCTAAAGCAATAGTAGCTAACAAATCCCCTAACCTGGGAAAGGAAAGAGACATCCAGGCCCAGGAAGCACAGAGAACCCCAAGAAGATACAATGGGGAAAAGGCAGCCTCTTCAATAGATGGTGTTGAGAAGACTGGACAGCTTCATGCGAAAGAATCAAACTGGACCATGTTCTAACACCATATACAAAAATAAACTCAAAATTTAAACTCAAAATAAACTCAAGACTTAAATGCAAGACTTGAAACCATAAAACTCCTAGAAGAAAACGTAGGCAGAATTGACATCATTCTTTGACACTGGTCTCAGCAATATTTTTTGGATTATGTCTCAAGCAAGGAGACCAAAAGCAAAAATAAACAGATGTGACTACATCAAACTGAAATGTTTTTGTACAGCAAGGAAAACTATCAGCAAACTTGAAAAGGCCACTCACTAAATGGGAGAAGATATATGCAAATGATGTATCTGATAAGGGGGTTAATATCCAGATATATAAATGACTCCTAAACTCAGCACTAAAAAACCAAACAACTTAATTAAAAAATGAGCAGAGAAACTGAATAGACACTTTTCCAGAGAAGACACACAGATGGCCGACAGGCACATGAAAAGACAACCTGACATCACTAATCATCAGGTAAATGTATTCAAAACCACAACATCACTTCACACCTGTCAGAATGGCTTTTGTGAAAAAGACAATGAACAACAAAGCATTGGTGAGAATGCGGGGGAAAGGGAATCTTCACGCACAGTTGGTGGGGATGTAAGTAGGTGCAGCCACTATGGAAAACAGTATGGAAGTTTCTCAAAAAATTAAAAATAGAGATACCATACAATCCAGCAATTCCACATCTGGGTGTTTTCCCAAAGATAACAAAAATACTAATTCAAAAAGATACATGCACACCTATGTTCATTGCATCATTATTTACAATAGCCAAGCTATGGAGGCAACCTGTGTACCCTTGGCTAGACTAGTGGTAAGGAAGGTGTGATATATGTACACAATAGAATATTATTCAGCCATAAAAATAGTGATACGTTGCCATTTGCAACAACGTGGATGGAGCTAGGGTGTTACGCTCTCACTCAGCACATGCGGAATCTAAAATACAAAACAAGGAGCAACCATAACAACGCAGAGTGAGAGTCATAGATGCCGAGAACAAATGACGGTTGCCAGAGGGGCGGGGGGGTCAAGGCGGTGGAGTGAAATAGATGAAAGGAATGAAGAGGTACAAACTGCCAGTTACAAAAGACAGGAGTCACAGGGATGAACTGTCCAGCGTGGGGAAGATAGTCAACGTTTGTGTGATGAAAAAGCAAGGGGAGTCATTTATTATTTCCGTCCGCCCTCGTCACTTGGACCCAATGTTTCTAAAGAAATGACCACCCCCAAAAATTGCCTTTAAAAATAATACTGCTTTCTGATTTTGCCTTAGCCTGAAGTATTTATAATTTTTGATCAATAATCTTACTGTAATAATATATATTAAAATAACACATTATGCATAACAATACACTATCATAATACATATCAATATATATTGAGCAAATAGATTTACAGTGAAAAGCAGAGAGACTATATTTTTGTAAATTGTAAAGCTTAATGTTGGGTAAATGCATGATTTCCACTAGAATTTTTAAAAACTGAGAATCAATCATCCTGTAAATAAACTATGTTGGCCTGAAACCTCGCAGTGAACTATTCACTTCACCTAGTCCCTAAGCAGATGGAAAAAATGCCATTTCTGCCAAACTATTCCCTCGCTGGTGATAAGACAGAAGTCAAATGTCTTTTCTTCTGGGCTATCCTTTGTGGATGGGCAACCATGTATGCTTGCCACAAGGGAGATATATATATATATATATATATATATATATATAATTTTTTTCTTTTTTAATAGACTTTATTCTTTTAGAGCAGTTTCAGGTTCACAACAGAATTAAGCAGAAAATAGAGAGAGTTTGTCCATAGCCCTCCCCGCCCACACACACATACTCCCCTCCCCTCAACCTCCCTCATCAGTGCACATATTTGGCACAATCGATGAACCAACATGGGCACATTATTATCAAACAAATTCCATAGTTTACACTAGGGTTCACTCTTGATGTTGTACATTCTATGGGCTTTGACAAATGCATGACATGTAGCCACTATAGTATCATACAGAATAATTTCATTGTCCTAAAAATCCCTGCCACAAGGGCTATTTCCAGCAATACTGAGTTGAGCATCATATTGGGTTGAAGTATCAAAATATAAAAACGGATTTTAAAAAAATACTGAGTTACTATTCTTTAAAAAAAAAATTATCGCCTTACCACTATCAACAAAACTAGAGACGAGGGATGGAAATTCATTGTCTACTCCTTTTCCAAGTCCATTTGCTTTTTAATAAATTTGCATGGTTCCTACATCTATTTCTCATAATAATATTCTCTTATTTTAGTAATTTCCAAAAGATGTCAGCCCTAGCAATTTTCTAGTTTGCAGATATGCTCACCGATGTTTTTCATTTGACATGTATATGGATATGTGACTTTCAGTCTTTAGTGACTGGGAATAACTTACAAGGAACATCCTAATAATAATCATCTATAACATTCATAAGAGCGTCAAATAGCTGAACAAGTGTAGGAAGATGGCCTGCATCTATGTCTCACCCGCTAAGACAAGGTACCTGCAGAATGAGAATCTATTCCAGGATGTGTATCCAAGGACAGCAATTTTCTTTAAGCATCACTTTTAGGTAGAGCTGTCATTCCTGTCTGGCTTCAAATTGTCTACTTGAAGAAATTATGTCTTGTTTAAACATCCCAAGCCTTTTCTCCTGGTACAAGACTATAGTTTAAACCAAACTGTTTCAGGTCATCTCAATTCTGATTATTAATCTCTGAAGTCGGAGAGCTGACATCTCATTATTAGCCGGTTTCCTCTGGCTCACCATTTCCATGTACAGCTGTTTTTTAAGAATAGCCTGTTCTGGAGATTGCTGGCTTCTCTTTCTGCACACTGCTTGCTTACAGACAGTGTCATTACCAGCCCTTATTATCCATCTTCTCCCATCATTAACCTTGGGACCATCTTTACATCTACATAAGCAATATTGCAGCATATAGTTAGTTTTTTTTTTGCTAATCAAAGGACACATTTTAGGTTCTAGTGGTTATGTGCAGAGTATGACATATTCTGCCTTAAAGAAGATTATCCAATGAATGGAGAGATGGGATGGGCTATTCAATAAGTGATAGGGAGACAGTTGGTTAGTTATTTGAAAAATAAATGAATTCCTACCTTAGGCCATATATATATATATAAGATTGGAATACAATATGTGACCTAGAACAGCAAAGGTATCATTTGTGATCACACTATGTTCCTACCGCGTGTTGCCTGGGACTCTCCTCTTCCTCACCCTTGGTCTATGACCCAGGCTGGCAAAAGCCACTGTTGAGACATACTGGCTGCTGTGACGAGGGAAAAAGAGGTAGGAAGGGTCTTGCATTGGTGATTAAATGCTCCGATCCCAAATTGACAGTCATCACTTCCACTAACAATTCATTGGCCAGAACTAGTTATATGGCTCAGAACTAGCAGGGCGCCTTCCACAGGGGAATCAGAATATGTCTTGAAGGGAGAAGCTGGATGTACTTGTTGAAGCAAATATGTGGCCCACTTTGGCTTCTGAACAAAACAAACTCATTCCCTTTCCGAGGGAGGGGAACAGGAGTTCCCATTTAATGATGACGTTCAACTCAAGAGCCCAGGAGCTCCACTCTGTGATGTGTGGGACTTTGGACATCAGAGGTGAAGCACAGGACTCTCTCCACTGGGTTGGATTGTGGCTTCTTTTTATCTGGAGAGATAAGAAGTTAAGCAAAAAAAAGAGGTTTCCTGTCCTCTATAGAGGAACTACTTACACTGTGGATCAGCAGCATCGAATATTTGATATGTAAATACTCAGACCCCACTCTAGACCCACTAAATCAGAAATGCTGGAGGTGAGCCTTGGAATCTATGCTCAATTCCCAGATGGGTCTGAGAGACGTTTGCTAGGCACTGTCCTACACAGAAAATACACAGCTGCAGATCGGAAACAGAAAAGCCAGTAGGAAGGGGAAGAAAGAGAAAACTTCAGACTGTTCTTGTCTGTAGTAATTCTGAAGTCCTCTCTTGTTCTCTAATAAAACACATTTTGGTTTTTAATACTCACAATTGAAAGATACAGATCATTACAATTGATTATTTGAACAATGTTTATAAACAAAAATGTATATTTGTTTGCACCAAATGCAATTGAACGTTTTAAACAAAATGATGTGGGTGGGACTCTTGCTCTGCTTTCTGTTTAAAATTTGTAAAACAGCAGAAACACACGCAGGGTCTCTGGTAAGTGCACTGAGAGTCTGCAGTGACCCGAGGTTTCTCAGCGCACACAAAGTAATTGTTAACATTTTAATATTTTACATTGTTTGACTATCAGGAAGTGATGTTTTAAGCATTTTATATTCTGATAAGAGTTTAGAACTTCCATGTAGATGCTTTGCTTTATTTTGGTTCTGTTTTTAGGAAACTGGTTGAGGATTGAGTGTTGGCATTTAATGTATTATAACTTCCCCCATTTAAACAGTAGGAAGTAAGTTCACAATTTGCATTTTGATGTAGAATTTCTGATTTTCAAGAATGGATTCTTGATAAGTAAGAGGAAAATGTTTACATTTTCTTTTTTGCCTTTTTTGCCCCTAGGCTGCTCGCTCTTCCTCTCTTTTGATATTATTGTGCATCTATTGTCGTTTTAAAATGTGACCACAAGTTCTCAGACACTTATTTCATTAAGAGTTGGCGTCTCTGGGGGAGGGTATAACTCCATGGTAGAATGTGTGCCTAGTATGCACGAGGTCCTGGATTCAATACCCAGTACCTCCGTTAAAAAAATAAATTAATAAATAAACTTAATTATCTCCCCACGCCCCCAAAATAATAAAATAAAAGAGTTGGAGTCTCTGTCTTATGCCGTATACAAAAAAAAAATTCAAAATGGATTTAAAAGACTTAGATGTAAGACTTGAAACCATAAAACTCCTAGAAGAAAACAAAGGCAGTATGCTTTCTGACATCAGTTTTTGTTTTTTGTTTTTTTTTGGTTATGTCCCATCAGGCAAGGGAAACAAAAGAAAAATAAACAGATGGGACCACATCAAACCAAAAAGCTTTCGAATAGTGAAGGAAACCATCAACAAAACAAAACAGCAACCTACTGAATGGGACAAAATATTTGCAAATCATATATCTAATAAGGCATTGATAGCCAAAACATACAAAGAACTCATATAACTCAATATAAAAAAATCTGATTAAAAAATGGACAGAGGACCTGAATGGACATTTTTCAAAGAAGACAGAAGATGGCCCACAGGTACATGAAAAGGTGCATAACGTCACTAATCATCAGGGGAATGCAAGTCAAACCACAATGAGATACCACCTCACACCTGTCAGAATGGTTATTATCAAAAAAACCAACAAATAAGAAGTGTTGGTGAGGATGTGGAGAAAAGGGAACGCTTGCGCCCTGTAGATGGGACTATAAATTGGTGTAGCCACTATGGAAAACAGCATGGAGGCCCCTCAAAAAATTAAAAATAGAACTACCATAAGATCCAGCAACCCCACTGTAGGGGATTTATGCAGAGACAATGAAAACACTAATTCAGAAAGATACATGCACCTCTATGTTCATTGCTGCATTATTTACAATAGCCAAGATATGGAAGCAACCCAAGAATACACACTAGAATACTACTCAGCCATAAAAAAGAACGGTATCTTACCATTTGGAACAACATGTATGGACCCCAAGAGTATTATTCTAAGTGAAATAAGTTAGACAGAGAAAGACCCATTATTTCCCTTATTTGTGGAATCTAAAAAAAAGCCAAAACAAATGTATCAACAAAAGAAAACAGAGACAGACTCATAGATACAGAAAACAAACTAGTGATGCCAAAGGGGAGGATGGTAGGAAAACAAAGTAGATGAAGGGGATTTAAGAGGAACAGACTTATAACCATAGAATAAATAATAGTGATGTAATATACAGCACAGAGAATACAATCAATAATATTGTAATAACTTTGGTGACAGATGGTTACTAGACAATATGGAGATCATTTCATAGTGTACGTAAGTGTGGAACCACAATGTTATGCACCTGAAAGCAATATTGTATGTCAACTATACTTCAATTAAAATAAATAAGTAAATAAATAAAGACTATCAGTGATGATAAAAAGAAAAACAAAAGATTGAATCACTATGTTGTATACCTGAAACATAATTGTAGATTAGTTACAATTAAAAAAAAAAAAAAGAGTTGAAGCCTGTGTCTCCTTCTGTCTGAATCTAGGTGAATTTGAGATGGATTTGACCAAAAGCAGAGAAAGTGATGCTATTTGACTTCTGACGCTGGGCTGTGAAAAGCCATGTAGCTTACACATTGTTTGCTAGAATATTCACTCTTGGGATGCTGAGCCATCGTGTAAGAAGTCCATTCACCTGAGGCTACTGTGTTGTGAAGAAATCCTAGTGACACGAAGAAGGTTCTCTGATTGACTGTCCCAGCTGACTCTAGCCTTTGAGGCATCCTAGTCATGGTGCCAGATACGTGAGGGATTGGCTTCTAGATGATTCTAGCCCCCTGTATATTCAGGTAATACTATCTGAGGCCACACATCATGGGAGAGAGTGAAGCCCTCCCTGTTTGCCATGTCCAAATTCTTGGCACACAGAGTCCATAAACACGTCACAGCAGACCTTGCTTTCTGTCACTACATTTGGGACGGCGCTCCACAGGATGGGGTAACTGGAAGCAGCACACCTCGGGTATCTGAGCTACAGTTTTTGCTCTTTTCCCGAAGTCATGTTGTCCAGTTGAAAGGATTCATATTCTTGTTTGGATCTTGCTCTGAGATGGCTTATTTCATTCAGCTGCGCTGACAAGGAGTGTGAAGGATGTGCCCCACCTAGGTTTGATCCTCTCACAGAACTGAGTTTGAAATGGCCTTTATCACTCAAACATCTTTTAAAATTTTTATTTTATGTGCAGGTTTGGGAACCAGTTGCATCTCCAAGCCTTCCAAATTTCTGAGTCTCTGAACACTTTGGAGAATCTTTTGGATTCTCCAATGGAGAATCTTTTTTTTTTTTTTTTTAACTTTGTATAAACCAGCTATGCCTTTGTGAAACTTTTTTTTTTTTTTCCTTGTAATAATGCACCCAATACAGCCAAGAAGTAGCCATGCTACATATTTTGTTTTCCAAGTTCTTCCCTTAGGGACTCATGTTCATTAAGTATGTGGCCTGCCTTCCAAGTTACATAGAGTGACGTGAATAATAATGGTTCTGCCACTGCATGTCATGAATTTTCACCCTTCTTACCTTTGATGATTTTCCTACCACTCACCCCTTAACAAATACCCAACTGTTTTTTTTTTTTTTCTCTTTCTGTTACTCCTTCTAGTACTATTTTTTAAGTTACCAGCTCAGTAATTTCCTATGCTAACAAGTGGAGGATTATTCCAACTATTTTGGGGAAGGGGCTGGGATTCCCAGGAACTGAGCCACTGCCCACTTTTTGACCTTTTTATAAAAGTTAAATTTATAACTTTATTATAAAAGTGTGCAATAAAAAGAACTTCAAAATGTCAGCGTCTTAAAACAGCAAAGGTTTATTCTTGCTCATACTACCAAGCCATGCTGGACTGGCTGGGGGCTGAGCCCGTGAGGTCCACATTTGGGAACTCAGACTGTTAGAGCAGCTAGCATTTGGAATATTTGTTGTCACAGCAGAGGAAAAGAGAGGCCCAGAGGGTCTCAGTTCCAATTAAATTCTCTGTCCCAGAAGTGACACACTCCACTTCCACCCGCAATTCTTTGGCCAGAACAAGTCTTATGACCCAACCATCACAAGCCAATCAGGACGTGCAATCCTAGGATGGGCCTGGAAGACAAGAGACCTATTTGCTGACAAGCAGGAACAGCCACCACAGTGCACAAGGCATCAAGATGCTCATAAATGAGTAAGGAATCAACAGACCCAAATTAGAGAAGAGCAGGAGCCTGGGGAAGTACTCAGAGCTACTTTTCCTCCAAGGGCACTTGCTGAACCCAGGATTGGATCTGTTTTGATTGCATCAGGGACCTTGGGGGAACAGAAGACAAACCACATCACTTTCAAGGTGGATAGTCAAAAGGATGTTAACTCAGGGTCGGGGAGAAGCTCAGGTAAACGCTTGGCACCCCTCGTCTCCATCTGCCAGGGATTGCTAGCAAAGCCCTGCCCTATTGCACAGCATGGAGGACGGAACATTTGCCAGGAGCTTGTAGCAGTTAACAGTTGTGCACCCTTTCATCCCAGCTCAAAATCAGGACCTCAGAGGGCAACACACTTAGTGGATGAACCAGAAAAATAAAAAAATCCACCTAGTGAATGGCAAATTGCCTGTTTAGGGCTTGGCTCTAATTAGAACAAGGAGGGGAAAAAAAGAGGAAAGAGTCAGAGAATTAGGAGGTGGAAGAGGAGAAAAGGGAAGAAGAAGAAGGAAAAGAAGAGAAAGAAAACAAAGTTAAAGATGAAGTCAAAGAAAGAAAGGGAGGTGGGGAGAGGGAGGAAGAAGAGGTGGGAGGAAGGAAGAGAAAGAAAATAGAGACTAACCACGTGACCTCAACCATATAGGTTTGCCATTAGCATTTCTTGTGTGTGAAAAAAGTCAAGAACTTAGTAAAAACGTACTTTATACATGAATAACCACAAAGGATCTGTGTCCAAAATATGCAAAGAAACTCTACCAATCAACAACAAATCTGATGCAAAAAATTGCCAAAGAGCAAGCATCTCCCAAATTGGAAAACATACAAGGGCAATAAACACACATATGATAGATTATCAGACTCATGAGTAACCAGGGAAATGCGAAGTAAAACCACAATGAAATCGGTTTTCCCCTCTTAGGCACCCCCTCCAGCTGTCCTGGACACCCTGGCACCTTGCTAGACCTGGGTGCCTGCGACATTGTGAACTGCCGCCTTAGTGCTTAGAATGGTGGAGATGACCAAGATTCCACTGACCCTACACCTCACTGAAAATGAAAAGCCTCTGAAAATGTTAAACACTGGAAATAAGACATTCTTCAAGAAAAAGTCTAAATCACATCTTAAGATGATCTTGAGATGAATCACATCTTATCACATCTTAAGAAGAGTGAGAGGAAAAACCCAGCTGAGGGTGTGGAGTACTCTTATAGCTCATGCTTGAATTTACCTTGTTTTTTGGGGCGTGGGGGGGAGGTAATCAGTTTATTTGTTTATGTATTTATTTATTTTCAATTTATTATTGAGACCAGGACCTTGAGCATGCTAAGCATGCACTCTACCACTGAACTATACCCTCCTCCCTCCCACCCCTCACCCCCAGTTTCCTTGAGATGAAAGCAGGAGGAGAGTTTCCCATGGTTTGGAAAATATCCAACAGTTATGGAGATGGTGAGGCATTGTTCTGCTGAAATGTCATTGGGATGTTAGTGATACAGGAAAATGGGGCACGAGAGGATGGCCATGTCCCAGGTCCCAGGCGAGTCCCTGGGACACACCCCATCCAGTGAGGGTTCTTGGCTTCACGTAGGAAAGAATTCAAGAGGGCGCCATGGTTGAGTAAAAGTAGATTTATTCAGAGAGAGGCACATTCCACAGACCGAGTGTAGGCTGTCTCAGAAGGCCAGAGAGACCACGGGGCGTGGGAGGTGACACACTCTCCATAGACAGGGTGTAGGCCGTCCTCAAAGGCAGGAGAACTTGACCACAAGATGTGGGTTGTCAGTTTTTATGGGCCTCGTAGCTTCCTATGCTAACAAGTGGGAGGGTTATTCCCACTACTTGGGGGAAGGGGCTGGGGTTCCCCTTTGTGACCTTTTGTGGTCAGCCTCGGACCAGTCACGGCACCTGTGGGAGTGCCATTTCTGTGCTAGTGTATCACACTGAGCGTACAGTGAAGCTCAAGGTCTAAGGAAGTCAAACCTCCTGCCACCTTGGGCCTCAAGGTCCACTGGGAGTTGAATCTTCAAACTGCTGTGTCATTCGTTCAATGGCTGTGCCCTGCCCCCTTCCCTCCCATCTTATTAGGAAAGGTTGAAAGTGAATAGAGATTCTTAAGTTCAGTGTAAAAAAAAAAAATCCCTATTCTTTTGGTCCCTGAGAAGGAGACTGCACAAATCCAGCATCAGAGGCCATCTCCTGATCATTTACCAACCTGATTCCTCATCTGGGAGGGGCAGGGGGGTGGGGGGCCAGGGCAGCCTTTAGCAGCTTGAACAAGGCCTGAATGTGTCCCTTTTTGCCCTCAGCGTCTCACTTCACCAGAGCCTAGAGAGGAGCTTTCCAGAATGTATTATCTCCGAAAGAATGTAAGGTATTCAAACAATGTAATTATCACAAATTAACAAAAGCTGTTCTAAACTCCAACCGCTTCTTTTATTACTTTCCAACCAGAGATTAATGAAGCCATGTGGGGACTCTATTTAGTTGATCCGCTAAGATGGCCCACACTCCAAGTCAGCTGTCAGGCGGCAATGACGCCCTTACGTCCTCGGTGGAGAACAGTTCCCGGAGCTTTGACTCCTCGCACTTCAGCATGCCGTGTGGCTGGAGAAGCAGGCTCCAAGTTCAAAAGCACATTCCCGTACAGGTGGAGGCAGTTGGGATTGAGCCGTAAACACCTGATGGAATTCAGCTGTAACCAGCTTTAAGCGGAGACTCCCAGATTGAAATCCAGGTCTGACGGATGCCAAAGCATTCATTGCTTTCCGAATCAAGCCTCTTTCTCATAGGAATCTTCTGCAGGTGCTCCAGGATTGAGTGAAATTTTAGACTTGAGTCCACAAGGTCTTTTGGAAGGGCACCTCCCTGCATCCTCTCTGAAGCGAGATGACTAAGAATTAGCTGTAAACGTGGCCTTAATGCTCCTTGTTAAAGCCAAGTGTTTATAATCAGCGGAGTTTCATGGTGTGTACACATCCTGCGTTTACTGAATGCCCCATTCATCTCATAAGCTCTTTTTCATGTATGTGCATGACCCAAAAGTGGAGGGAAAATGCCCATTCTGGGTACCCATTAGTTATCAAAGGCACCTGCCGTGGGGAAGAAGCCGCCTGAGGCAAACTGAGCTAAGAGTGCTTTCCTGCACGTCCTTCTCTAGGCCTTTAAATTTTGACTCATTCTTCTTCCTTTGTCAATGTGACAGACCTCTAATCTTCTCCTGCTCCCCAACCCACCTTCTCATGGCTGAAGTGTACCTGCTCTTTGGCAGATGGCTGCGAATGAGATTTCAAAGTCTAAGCATATATTTGCTCACTTAATGTAAGCAACTAAACTAAACCTGAACTTTGGAAAAAGCCTATTAATAATTGACAAATAACAGAATTGTCCAGATGTAGAAAGCAATACAGGAGAAAAAAAAAATCCCAGAGTTTTCAGTAACCCAGGAAAATGTTCAGCCGGCTTGTTTGTGTCAGCGATTATGAACAACACGCTAAATCCGTACTTCAGAAGTCTATATACGACTATTATAAATCTGGGGCTAATGACCAGGAAACCTTGGCTGATAATATTGCAGCATTTTCCAGGTAAGAATTTTTTTTTAAAATCATGTTTCAAAATTACACAAAGACATTCTTCAAAAGCAGGATCTTCCAGTTTGAATGTTGATGGTGTGGAATTATTTGCCTAGATGATCTGCTTCGTAGGAGGAGAGAATTCATAGGGCTGTAAGAAGTACTGGGCTTTAAACTGGTTTTGAAATATTCCAAGCCTGAGAATCTTGAACAGCAGACTGAAAAATACTAACCCTGTTTCCTCACTTGAACTTGTGTGGATAATTAACTGTGTCTAAAAATGGTAACGGAGTCTGGTGACTGTATATTCGTTTTCCCTGAGTAGGACAGTGAGGGTCTAGGGTTAGGGTGTAGGAAACTGCTGGTTGTGCAATGCAAGATAACCACCTTATCTGGTCGAACCAGATCGCATTGTTGCCTCAAGTGTTTCCATCCTGCTGGCCTTCCATTATTGTTCATTTTGGTTACTGTTGTCTAAACTTTCACTTTAGCTTTCAATTTGTCGTTAATCTTTCAACTTGGCTGTCTCATCTCCTCCAAAGCACTTCGTCTCTCTTCCCAAATTAGTATTCCTGTGAATTTCATATTTCAAAGCACAAGATGGTGGATGGCATGGTTTATGTTTTCTATTTGTAATGAAAAACAAGAAAGGAGTGTTTTTCTCTCAGCAGTGTGGAGATGGTTTACTGGCTGGAGTAGGGCAGGAGAGCCCTCAGTCTTTGAGGCCCATGCATCTTATATTATAGCTTTTAGGAAAGCCAGTAAACACTGTGGGAACTCATCGATGGTGATAAATTAAAGAAAAAAAGCAGAAAGTATCCAGGGGAAAGAATCTGCATCCTTCTTGATTTCTTCTTTAGCCTAAAGCAAAATTGCTCAAAATCACTTTTCTATGTGTAAATTAGGAGAAATGAAATCGTTCTAAACCAAGCTGGTCCCTGGCAAGCAGCAGCGATTCACCTGCAGACCAGGGTGGGAACATAAGAGTGGAGTGGAAGGGGGTTCCCCCAAACTCCTTCAAGCCTGGACTTCATCTTAGATCTATCTTCTCTGGAACACAAATGAGATTTTTAAAAATGCTGGGGGAGCCACGGGAAGGGAAAAGCTGGCTAAGAATGGAGCAGCTTAAAATTCTGCATGATCCCCCCCTCCACAATTCTTATGTAATATTTTGGGTCCCTTCAGTGTTTTCTGCTCTTGGAAGATGCCCCATCTCAACTCTGTTCACCAGGTAATGTGGTTTACCTGTTAGTAGTTGCCTGAAAATAACACTTTAACCCAAATAGATCATTTTAACCAAGGAAATTTCAGAGCCTTGACAGGCTGATGGAACTGGGGCCTCTCAGCACTCCGCAGGTGACAATGCTCAGGTGGCCACCTACTCCATTCATGCGGAGCCTTCCTTGTGCCTTAATGCCCTGCCCCCCATGCTAGTTGAACTGCTCACTTATTGGGGAGTTCTGTGGACGAGATCAGTACTACATGCTGAGGGTAGAGCAGTGAACCAGACTGAGAAATTTCTTGTCCACAGGGGCTTCCATTCCAATGGATACACATTGACCTTCAGCCTTCAGAAGGCTGGAGGGTTGAACTGATGCAAAATGGACCCAAAACAACTGGCCCAGTGGAGACCTCCAAGAGGGAGCAAAGGGGTGCAACAAAGCAGACAGACCACCTCTGCAACCCTAGAAACCTTGTGAGACAAAAGAAAGCTGTGGTGACTTGCAAACTGTGGACTAGAAAAGTGCCTCAGGGCTTGTGCGAATCACACAAGGGGGAAACCCCAGCCTACAGGTGTCCTGAGTAGCTTAGGAACAGGACCCAGATAACAGGAATGAGTTTTCCATGCACCTTGATCCTTCTCTTTTGTTCAGCTTTCAAGTGGGGGAAATGCATTAACAACTTCCTCTGGAGGCTGGCTGATGCTCCTTTGTCATCAACCACCCAAGGAGTTTTTATTGCAACAAACGTTACCTATCTAACATCTCAATTCCTCTTTTGTTGTGTAACTTTCATTCTTCCTCCTGTATCATCAAGCTGATGATGTGGAACTAAATAGATGTTCTGAAACCCACCCTGCATACTTTGTAATAGATTCTAAGACCATGTAGAAAAAAAAAAAAAAAGAAAGGTGTTCTGCCCCGGGGGGTGGTGGCAGCTTTGGCTTGATGGGATAAAGGTAATCAATCTGAAAGCTCTCATTCTGATTCAAAAGAAGACTGAAAAACAGCCCAACCTCAGAAAACCCCTTGTGACACAAAGACAGGGGATTTTAAAACCACTGGTGAAATTTATACCCCTCCCTGTCTCCAAGTACAACAAAAGGTTGTTCACAGTGACATCTATCTCTGTACTTGGCTGTGACAACCCCGTTTTGGGGTTCTGGGGACAAGGGACACTTATGTGATCCGTCAGTTGCTTGGAGATATTTCTGGGTCAGACTTGGGGGCTCTAATACTATTGTGCCCACCCCTGATACAAAAAAGGACACATAAAAGTCAAATAGATGGAAACATCTCGAAGAACAAAGTTTCCCATTGCAAACAGGACAAGAACGGAGAAAAAGTCCGTGTGCTCAGTTTTGCGTGGCCTGACCGGATAGGAGTTAATTTTAAAAAGAACAGTACTTTGTTTCTCTTACTCATTAACTCAGTGTATCTTTCTCGACCGTGGTCTGCAGATCGTTGTGGCTTCTTGTGAAATTACTGTTGGTGGAAAGTAATTCTCCGAGTTGGGTGCTTAGAAGTCCTGTGAGTATCAGAAGAGGAGGCTCTCATCCTCGGTGTATCACGGAGTGACACTGAAAATTGTGTGGTTTTCTTTCAAACAGCAGAGTGTAAAAGTGAAATCACTTTCTTACTTTAATATCTGAGAGGCAACAGACACTCACTGCGGCAGAGTTAGTATTCTTTTTGTGGGTGTGAGTGTCACAGAATCATTAGCTGGTTTGCCCAGGGGGTAAGTAAGCTGCTTTTACTCTTGTGTCATGAGAAGCAGCTACTTGTCTCCTGTTTTTGGAGATTCAGATGGCAAGAGATTTCATATCTCAGGTCTAGTCTCTCCTCCTCCCTCCTAGCCTTCTCCCCCTCCTTCCCCACGCCCATTTTAGACCTCAAAGCAGTGGCTTCTCTATCCAGGCAAGTGTTAACACACACAAACACACACACACACACCCACACACACACACCATTTCAAGAGGTTCATAGGTTTTCTGAAACCTGTCTACACAGGGAGGTGTTCAAAAAGTGGCTTGGTTATTTAAATATATTTACCGTGCTGTGTTTTCTTTGGACTTAAATTCTTGACCTCCTTATTCCTTTACCAGGGTGCCTCAGAGGCTGATAGTGATCCAATTACATGTTTTAAAGGTCTCATAATATTATCAATGAATGGTAAAAAATAAGATTACAAAAACTGTGGTATATTTTACATACATATACACACTTTGTATATGTATACATGTATACTTTATGTGTTTTAAATGCTTAGAGTAAGTAATATGGAGAAATTGGGATTTAATATGATCATCTTACAGGCAGGACTTATGAAATATGAATCCAGTGTGGTCAGTGGGTGGGATTCGGTACCAGCACATGGCTTTAAAGTTGGGTGATGGGTGTCTTTCTTCAATAGAGTCCCTTCTCTGGGGGAGTGTGTACGTCACCTAGTTGATGATAAATTAAAATTGAGGCCCTTGTCGGATGTTAGAAGGAGCCCCACTTTTGTATCACTTCCTTGAACTCATGAACCCTTTGAAAAAGGTTTGTTATTCAGTTGGCTCAATTGCTTTGCCAATCTCCATATCCTTTTCCCAAAGTGGAGGTCCCATAAGAACACAGCCCAAGGTCATAGTCAGCTGTTATTTTAGGTAAGATTGTGGAAAAAAAAAATCACTTAAACTGGGCATGGGGTTAGTGGAGCCTGGGAAGCTGTTGGAATTGCCTGACAAGGTTAGTTGTCATTGCTCTTTGGGAAAATATCAAAACGTGGAGGACATGTTAGAGAAGGTACATTTCGCACTCCACTGATCTCATCTAATTTTGCCTGGGAACTGCGTTTTGTGCATTGGTGGAGTGTCTGTAATGTCATCCTCCAGGCGGGAGACAGGAACACGGTTATTAAAGTGACTGCGCCACCACGTGGACAAGCGTGAAACAACTGCCTGGAGATGGAAGGCTTGAGCCTTACCCTGTAAAGGGGAAGGACATATTTGAAAATGTTCCCTGCCTCACAGACAGACAGACAGACACACACCCACACACTCTGATGCCCTGCAGCTCTGTGTGCGCCCTTCATAAAAGATTTCATTGTTTCCTCAGCTCTAAGTAAGTACTAAGTCCTTCCAAGGCCAGCACGCCAAGTGCTGCTATTAAATCTTTTTTTTTCTCACTCTAATAATACACTTAGAGATGACTGGAAGTAAAAACTCTCTTCAAGGCTTCAGCCTCTCCCCTTTCAAAATGGAGATAAAAGAATCACGCTGGGAGGGGCAGCCGAGAAAAGGCGGCCAGCAGCGGAGCACGTGGTGGGGCAGAAAATAATGACAATTTTGATGGTCAAAGGAATCGCAGAGAAATCACAGTCAAACTTTACTATGCTTTGCAGGGGCTGGATGTTTTTTCTTTATTATGTGAGGAAGGGTTGTATTCCGGACCCTTAGCTATTCCTCAAGGCATCATGAAGGCAGAATTTCTTCTTCCACTACAGGAAGTGGGCTTCGATTAAGGCTTTGGCGGTTCGATTTATTTTGGTTACTCCTGTGAATGAAAAATACTGCAAACCGTATCGATAAACAAAGAATGCTGAAGCCATCAAGTCATCACCGGCTGCCGCCACCGCCTGGTGAAGACAAGCCTGCAGCACAGCCTCTGCAGCCACTCACAATGGTGCCCTTGGAGGGGACTCAGAACAAGAATGGACAGGATACTGGCCCTAGATAGCTAGGTGCTTGTCAAAGCAATGAATTCAATGAGCCCAAATGTTTGCTCCCTCCCATACATAGAAAAGCACTAAATTCTTTAACTTGAGATGCCTGGTTTTCTTTAGTTAACAAGTAATCTTTTAATGTTCCAACTACCTGGTCTTTGTTGTAAAGCTCCTATATATCTTAGCTCCTCCCCTACCTCTCCGGGGCAGACCCTTAGAGCCATCTGAGAGTCTGTCATCCCGGGCTGAGTCCTCAGAATTGTCCACCGAATAAAACATAACTCTCAACTTTTAGGCTGTGCATTTATTTCAGTCGACACTCTTGCCAAATCACATTTCACTGTATTAACTATGAATCTTGATCTATCTAGAGGCAGAGTTAAATCTAGGTAGCGGAAAGTGATGGTTTGGTGTGTACGTGTGTACTCACCCGTTTATGTTCTTAGTGCTCATTAGAAATGGGGCCGTATTTTCTTCCGTTTTAATCAGTTACTAATGAGGAGAAAATAATCCTGAACAAATAAAGGGATATAACTTTTGCTGAGAGAACAGAGAACTGGTTTTCCTGTAAATTTGACTAGTTTGATTCTTGGTTTGCTAGTAACTTTCATTGCTACACAAAAGAACTGCAGAAGGAGTAATTTAAGATAATGTTCAGGGGTCAAAAATTCTTTAAGCCCCAAACTCCAGTCTCTGTCAAATAACATTTTTGAGGAAAATGCTCAATTAAAAAAAACAAAAACAAAAAATCCCTCATCATCATACTTCAATGGATACGGAATTCAGATCAAGGATTTTGAAGAAACCACATTGTAATTTTAAAAGTAATTGCCTGAAGCTACTGTCTGTAAGAAAAAAAAAAAAACAGACGAAGTAAACACAGGATATCTTCTTAAACTCTAATCTAATCTCCATGACTTTGTATACCATCTTCATAATGGCTTGGAGGAAGTGAAAGGAAATTCACACAGAAACCTTTAAGTGAATGTTCATAGTGGCTTTATTTATAATTGCCTCAAATTGGAAATGTTCCAAATATCTCTTATCTGGGGGATGGATAAACAAACTCTGCTACTATCTTACAATGCAATACAAGTCATCAAGGGAAGGGAACAAATTATCATTCGAGCAGCAGTATGGGCGAATCTCAAATGCCCTAGGCTGGCTAAGTGAAAGCAGCCAGACTCAAAAGGCTACAGACAACAGTTGACCTTTGAACAACATGGGTTTGAACTGAGCACATGCACTTATGTACGGATTCTTTTCATTGGAAGCGAACTATACGATCCTTGGTTCCGTGACTCTGAAACAGGAGATCTAGAGGGTCCGATGGTAAAGTTATATTCAGATTGTCCACTGCGCAAAGGGCTGACCGTGCCCACCTCCTGTTGTTCAGGGGTAAACTGTATATGATTCCATTTATATGATATTCTGGCAAAGTAAAACTATGGACCAAAAAAAAAAAAAATTCAGTGATCTTTAGGGGATTGTTTAGGGGAGAGTTTCACTACAAAAAGAAATGGGGACATTTTTCAGGAGGGCTGAACTGTTCTGGATCTTCATTGTCTGGTTACACCAATATATGTGTCTCTCAAAGAGCAAAAAACTACACTCAAACAGCAAACCCTACGCTATGTTAATTACACCTACAGGCAGCAATGGCTTGAGAAGTTCATTATTAGACTTATTGCTAACTTTCCATGTTAGCAAACATTAAAATTGCCCCATTTCCTTTACCTTTGTAAAGTAATTTGCTTGTTGGGTAAAATACAAAAATATTTTCTCTTTCTAACTTGAACATAATGTCAAAGCTTTGGTTGTGCTTTTGAAATCCTAAACCCTATTTCTTTCTTTCTTTTTTTTAATTCGAGGTGGAAGCTGTATCCACGGATGCTGCGGAATGTTGCTGAAATAGACCTGTCGACTTCCGTTTTAGGGCAGAGGATCAGCATGCCAATATGTGTGGGCGCTACTGCCATGCAGTGCATGGCTCACGTGGATGGGGAGCTGGCAACCGTGCGAGGTAGGAAGAAAGTCCTCTCCTGAAGGAACGGAAGGGGACTCATGTGTAGTGACTCCCATCTCTGTAGGCACAGGAAGTAAACACTTTCCCGAATGTTTTTATACTCAAAACAATTAAGTGCTTTGACTGTCATCAAAATGCCTGTTCTTGCATATCCTACTCTCTGACTTTCTAGGGACACTTAGATGTCCCATAATTGGAGACTGGTTGCAAAAAAAAAAAAAAAAATAGGATGCATTAAAAATGGGGGTAAACATTTAAAAATCCTATCATAGAAAGAGTTGAATGACATGGAAATATGTTACAGTATAATAATTTTTAAAAAGCGGTTACGAACAATAGTAAAGTCCTAAGATATAATTATTTTTGAAGACCAAGAATGTAGACAACATTCCACAGATTTTTATTTTTGAATGATAGGATTACTGCTGACTCTACAATCTTATTTTTGGCCCATATGTGTACAATTTTCTTCAAATTATTTTGTAAGAAGAGAACAATGAAAGCTAAATTTAAAAGAAGGAAGGGGAGGGTATAGCTCAGTGGCCGAGAGTGTACTTAGCATGCAGGGGGTCCCGGGTTCAATCCCCAGTACCTCCAATAGGTGAGTAAATAAATAAATAAAAACCGAATTACCTCCCCCTGCAAAAAATAAATAAATAAATAAATAAATAAATAAATAAATAAATAAAATAAAATAAAATAAAAAAGAAGGGAGGAAACTGGACAAGGAACCATGGAAAGAGTGGAAAGAAGCAAAGGAGTGAAGAGGCAGGAAGCAAGGTCACTCGGTACCCCGCCTCTGGGACCGTGCACGTGATCCTTACACAGTTCCCTTTATTTGCTATTTGACAGATGTTGCTCTTCCCCCTTGATGGGCCAAGGGCTAGAGTTCCAGGTAAAGCAGGTTTTCACAGTTAGAAACTGACAGTACCTACTGTCCAACTCACTCCCGATGGTTTCAAGATCACTGCCCCTGATTTTTGCTGGGGGTGGGGCGGGAAGAAAAATGAGAAGAAAGCTTACTTAGAGACTCCAATTTCACACCCTGGGCAGGACTATTTCATCTAACATTATTTCCTTCCAGCACTGAGCATGAGGCATTAGTAGTATGCTTACCAGAGCCCTACCCCTTTAGGTCTATGTATCAGACACTTATAGAAGGGTTACCATATTCTAGGCACTGTTCTAGGTACCTGACAAGTATTAGAGCATCCAATCCTCAAGCAGCCCCAAGAGGTGGGCACTGATATTAAGCCCATTTTACACACGAGAAACCGAGGCACACAGCAGAAGCCCAGGATCACATAGGTCAAATGATGGAGACCTAGGCAGTCTGCCTTCTTAACCATGTTTTCCCGATAAGACTGAGTCCTTCAGAAGTCACCTGCCCTTCGGCACCCCCTTCACTGGCCGCCTCCCACCCCTCTTTTACCTTCCCCCTCCTTGGCTCACCTTGCATCCTTCCAAAATGAAAGACTCAGGCTCATATCAAGGTCTCATTGTCAGTTCCTGGAAGAAAGCAAACCAAGACAATGGCTGTCTGAATACAGACACAGCCGCAGGCAAATTTAAGTCAGAGTGTAGGGACATTCGTATTTGGTAGGGATTGCTTCCCTTTTCTCAAAACTCAGAAAGTCAACATGGAATAATGCAGCTGATATTTGATTTACTCTGTCCCTTTAAAATGTGGAAATCCTCTCAAGCCAGCCTGATCCTTGGGGAGGTGGTGAAATCCACAGAAGCTGTCGAGGACGTTTTTTTTCCTCCACCCTCCTAATTATCTGGTCCCTAATCAAGCTTGTTTCCAGGGTCTTGGTCCCTCACTAGAGAGAGAAACTGAGGCCAAGTTCAGAGAACAGGGGTCAGTTAGCAGCCGTCTCTGGACAAAGTGTCCCCATTAGCCTGGTCAGTAAAAGCAGGTGAAGGCCATTCACATCCCCAGGGAATGGTCTGGCCTGAATTGTTAGAATGAGCATCTAGAAAGTTCTGGAAGTTTCCAGGGAACCACGGTCTCCCAGCTGGCTCTCCAGACTTCTTCCCAGAGCCCTGCTTCAGGGGTCCCCTGGCCTTTCTTCTCACCGCCGTGGGACACGTCCCCAATCAGAACTAAGCCCAAGAACAGAGCTCTCTTTTTCACTCTGTGGCTCTGTGGTTGTAGAGTGACCAATGGAGCTACTCTTATTTCATTTTCAAAATGGCAGTGAGTAGAGGGTTGCCAGATAAAATACAGGGAGTTATAGTAGAATTTCAGATAAAACTCAAATCATTTGGAACTGAGGATCCTGTATATTTATTTGCTATGGCTGGCAACCCTAGTTAAATAAGAGCTCTTACCTCTGGAGGTTCTTGTGAGGATCACGTGAGACAAATGCTAGGAAGAACTGCCCAAAACGGGGCTCACCCTTTATTTGTCCCTGAGATTCCAAGTCCCTAAAATATTTCTCTTCCATAGGTTAAAAACTCATTTTCGGAAAAGTACACTCCATTTACATCACAGTGGGAATGAAAATTGCTCTCTCTATTTTGCTAAAGATTTTTGTTTTAAGCTTTATGCAGGAACCTCAAAAAATGGCTTTAAGGGCCAAGTTGGTAATATAAATGTCCAAGGAGAGATGAAGTTAAGAAAACAACAGTAGAAGCTCAGTGGAGGAGATGGTACCAAACCTGAGACTGCAGGTTCCTGTGAAAGAGGGCAGACGTACCTTGGCACTAGCTAACTGATGCCCCAAGGGAGGGAGGACGTGAGGTTGCCAAATCTTCAGAATTTTTAAGGGAAGCCAGAAACCTTGATTTTTATGTGCAATCTCCTGGTTTTTAAATATTGGCCAATAAATCAAAATTCTTTAAAGCACTGTTCGGGGCAACAACGTGTGGGCCAAAGCAAATACTTTTGTGGGCTACAACTGTCCCCTGGGCTGTCCGTCTGGGACATCTGATTTATGTGGAAATTCACCACTAGCTGGTTTCACTTCTCGTGGCGAGTCATTTTCACTCTCTAGGATTACGTTTCCTCACTGAAAAAGTAAGCTGCTTACTCGAGATCAGTGGTTTGCCTCCGGTGTCCCGAGGAGGCTGGGGTTGTTTCTGAGCATCTCAGAGAAGTTAAATGTGTCACTGAGCACGCAGCTACTTGTGCTGTGTGTTTGGATCCAAAAGAACAGCTCTTTAAAAAAGAAAGAGTTCTGCTGCTTAGACAGAACCAAGAAAAAACCTCCACAATGAGAACACTCAGAAGTAGAAAGCAGAAAACTCCCAACGGGAATAGATGGTCTTTAGAATTTTCTTTTCAGTATATCAGTGAATGGTTTTGTGCCCTTTTGAAATGTCATCAAATAGACATAGTGCAGTGAGCATCTGCGTCCACTGGATTTTCGTGTCTCATACCTGCATCCTTGGGATAGAGGAGACCGAGCAGGTCTGGATTTATCTCTGGTTCCACTGAAAACAAATAGGTATTGAGTAAATGTAACATAAATTTAAAAAGTTATACTTCAGTCTTGTGAAAAATGATGATAGCTAACATTTATCTGGCAATTAATGTGTGCTGGGCAATTTGAATTTATTAACTCATGTAACCTGGACCACTGTCTTAAAATGTGTGAGCCCAAAGCCCTAAGGATCTTTCTCCAACTACTGTAGATGTGGAAACTAGGGCCTGGAGAGATTAAATGCCTTACTCAAGGTTCTTAATCACTTACACAATGCTGTCCATAATACCCTGGTCAGTTACTGAGATTTCCAAATGTCATTAACTGCAGCAGGACCCCTAAGGCACGCTTTATGCTATCGCCTTGGAATATTAACTGCAAATGTTCTATGTTTTTACAGTTTTATGCCTTTAGTTTTGAGGGGATGGAATGAGCTACAGAATGTGAAACTTGTTAGGAAATAAGAGCCTTGTGCGAAATTCAGGAGCATAGATGAAGGGGCTTGGATTTGAAACAAGCACAAATTAAAACTCCTAAAACTCTTTAAAGATGGAAGGAAAATAACCAGGAAACACTGAATGGAGAGCAGTTTGTCATGCATTGTGTTATTAATAAGAGATTTATTGCAGTGGATGATTTAGCTGATATTTTAGTAATTGACATTATAATATTTAAGCCGTCATATAAATGCCTCTTCTTATAAATGTCACAGCCGTTTGGAAGGCTGTTAGATTGGTTTTTGATTTTTAAAATTTTATCCTTCATGTAAGCCTCAGAGATGAATACAGAATCATTTCTACAAAATATTTAACATATTGAAGGAAATAGCAATAATGAACATAAATGCTAATATGTATGTAGAGGAGGTGGTCTCATTAGGTTAAATTTCCATTTTCAAAATAAGCAGAGATTCTCTGATATCTCAAAGAACCAATGAACAAAATGCTTACAATACCACTGAGGCTTTTAGGACATAATGATGGAACTCTGGTTTTTATGCACAGTGGCTGTAATAAAATTTTATTTCATTCTCCGTGAAGGTACGTTAGTTCTTTTGTTCCATTTAATCATGGGAAATCAAAAAGAAAGAGGAAAAAAAAGATGAATATTTATTTATCCTTTTGCTTCTGACTTGTTATGTGGACGAATGCCACATGAGGGAGTGCTGGGACCTCAAATAGAGAAACATTAAAACCTACCTAATGCGTTCCAGGAATGCTCGGCATATTAGTAAATTCTTATTAAACTGTCAGAAAAAAAGAGATTTTAAAAAGAAATTCCTGCCCCTGGATGCAATTAGAGGCTACCACACAGGATTTGATGGGCCATAAAACCATTAAATCTAAACACTTTCTTTTTGAGCCTAAAAGACCAGAACATTCCTAAGTGAAGTTTTGGGATTCAGCTCTGATTTGACCACCTATTAAGGTGCAGGTGGAACAGATTGCAGAGTAACACAAAGAGCCACACAGACCCGAAGAACTGAATTAGGGTGTAGGTGAGAACTTTAGCTGTTGAATTTTCTGGATTTTCCGAGATTATGGGATCAACCTTAACACTGAGTGAAAGACCATTCAGCAAGAAAAATTGTCATTTCCTTTGCTCCAGACCCAAACGATGTATTTTTGAAGGCTTTATTGATTTATGTATTTATGTGTTGTCCAAGGTGACCAAGTAGATATACATTTCAGCCTACTGATGAGAAAATATCACCATTATTCTTAACTTTACCTAAATCCAGAAAAAAAAGCACCAGATTTGCTTTAAATGAAACTTTTACTCTTTCTGAAATGAGTGCCTTTTATGCCCCAGGTGCTTAGACTATACATACCTGTTATTAATCCTCACAACAGACCTGTGAGGTCATTATCATTCATCATTCTCCTCATTTGAAGGACGCTCTTGACCAAGATCTAGTGTTGGTCAATGGTTAAGATGGGGTTTAAACCTAGGTCTGTTCACTCAAGAGTCTGACCCAGCTAGTTTTGTCTCCATCCATTATTTCATCCACTTCTACCAAGGAAGAACAAAAGTAGGGAGGAATAGAGGAAAAGGATAGTTTACTAAAACTTTGTCCAAATTACCTCAGTTATCATTTGGAAGGGAATAACTCTTTGCATCATTGTCGTAAAAATAATCAATTCATATCTCTTCTTGCCTTTATTTTCGGCCTATTTCATCTCAGTTTTATGTTTTGCACGTTCTTTTCCAACAATCAAGTCAGTGGACATACTTTTTTGTACACACACTCACACATGTTATGTATACATACACATGCATATATACAGACACATATGTATTAATGATTATGGACATCCTTTCTATATATGCTTATATATAAATGTATAACTCAGATACACACGTTTTCAAAAAATGATAGACTGAAATCACTTTGCAGTGAGACAAACTTCATTCATCCAAAACAGCTATTAAAAGATTAGACTCCAATTGTTTTGAAGACCGGCATCAAATGAAATCATTTCTAGTGTGCTGCACCAGAATTTAAGCTATTGGGCAGCTTTCTGGAGAACATGAGATTGCTTCTTCTCAAATTATTAGTTTGCCTGATGAAACTGAAGTGTGACAATGAGAAGTCAGAGGCTCACATATTCTAATCCTGAGTTAAACTGAGGAAGGCTGATTGAAGTTATCATGCGCAAACTGGATACTCCTTGAAACCATCATTAAAAGGCATCTCACTGTGATGTGGTCTCTATGGCATCTGCCAGTTATGACAGCACCTGATCTCTCAATAAAAAGACAGAATAATAACCTGGAAATCACTACGATAAAGCGAATGTTTTTGTCTGTTGCACTGTTCTGCCCCAGAAAGAAAGTGGGAGCAAAGAAGGGAGGGCTAAGATGTCACTGGGACTAATGGTTCCTCAAAAATATTTGCATGCAGTAAAAAAGGAGTTCTTGCAGTGTAGTGACACTGTGATTGCTCAAGGTTATACTGTTCCAAATTCAGAAAATGGACCATCGTCAAAGCACTGGTTTCTTGGCACTTTTGGGCAGTATTTAAATTGGTTAAATTCTCTAAGTCGTAAAAGAAGATTAGTTAGACCACTTCGAAGTATTTCACACATCATTGTAGTGGAAGTTTTGTTCTCCTCTTAGATTACTGACTTTAGAACATGATTTTTGTGAGTAATTTCAATGATAATTTTAGACCATAATGTTAATTGTGTCTTATAGGGGTAGCTCAGTGGTAGAGTGCATGTTTAGCATGCATGAGGGCTTGGGTTCAATCCCCAGCACTTCCACTTAAAAAAAAATTAAAAATAAAAGAAAATAATGTTAATTGTGTCTTTAACAAACCTGCGTAATGAGAATTCCTGTGTGGAGAAAGGCTGACCGGTTTGATGGCTGGTAGGGCTCACGTTTATGCAAACACTTCAGTGGGTCAGACCCTGAGTTGCGAACCATGCAAATGCTTGGTACTTTGTCATTGCATATTTCCCTCGTTACATAATGACTTCCTGTGCAGAGGACGAAGTGTGTTTTCTCAACAAAATTTTCAGTGCAGCTGTTTTGTGACTAAGTTTTGCAGGAGCTTTTTAATCAAATGCACCTAAAAAAACCCCTTTAGGCTTTTTCATCATGTTACCCCCTTTCCTTTAAACACATCATTTTGGAAACTTAACTCACCTTTCCCATAAAGGAGAGCTATTTTCAAAGAAATAATTTGGACCCAAAGTAGCATGTTGCCTAACTGTTCTGCTCTAATCTGGGTATGTGATTTGTCCCACATGAATTAAGGTTCCAAATAGTAGACACTTACTCCTATTGACAACTAATAGTTTACATCTTCTCCATTGTTTTTGTGGTAGGGGGTAAACATCATTCTCAAATGCATCATAATTCTCTTCCTCGTCAAGTCTCACATGACGAACTTTAGTTTCACCTGGTGATTCAGAATCTTATTTATATGTGTAAGAGTGTTGACCTGACATTAAACATTTGGAAGCCATTTTGTAATTGGTAAATTGTACCTTCTTATCTTTGAGGAACATCTCTCTCTTCTTCCTCATCTTCTGTCATTTTATTTTTATTCTGTTGCTTAGTTTTGCTTTGAATCTGGAATCGAGGAAGCTGGGCAAGTCCTGGGTAAGCAAGGTTATAAAATGTGTCTGATAGTGGTTAAGTGTGCTGAGGCACTGTTAATGTGGTGCATTCTAGTTGCTTGATTTTAAATCTAGTAAGAGATGAATACATAAGAAAATGTTGTCAAAGTACCTGTGCCCCTCTCCAGAGGGACAACAATGGAGAAGAAAGGCAGATTCAGCAGGACGTGGCTGGCAATTGGCAAGACATGAGCCAGCCGCCGCCTAGCCTGGCCAGTTTCTCTCCTGTTCCTTGAAGGGCTTAGCTTTACTCAGGTCACCAGATGTGCCCAATTAACATGGATGAGTCCTTGTGAAAGAAGATACCCACTTCATTTATCTCAGAATATAGTCCACAAAACAAGTAACAGCATCACTTGGAAGCTTGTTAGAAATACATTATCTCAGATCCTATCCCAGACCTACTGGGTCAGAATCTGAACTTTATCAACAACCTTATGTGATTCCAATGCACATCGAAGCTTGAGGAGCACCTGGCCAGAGCCTGGAATGAAAGTTCCCAGTGGTTCTCAGCCAAAGGCATCATAGCTTAAATCCTCCAAGATCAAACAGTGTTGGGTGTGGCATGAGTATCATTTCCATCTGAAGACCCTCTAAGATGGCATTCCCTTCTGAGAGCCTGCCGATTTCATGATGACCGCCTGCAATGAGCAGGAGCTAAGAAGCAGACTCTAGAAAACACGAGAGGGATGTGTACAAGGAAGTTTTCAATGAAAGAACTGAAACAGGCAGATTCAGCATCCCCTGGAGTTTAGGGTCACAATAGGTTTCCTATCAGCTCTCCTCCACATGAAGATTGCCTGGACTAGAAAGAAATGTTTTCAGTAGGAATGAAACCCTGCCAAGATCTAGAAGTCCAGTTGCATTTCTTAGCCATAGGGAGGGTTTTGCCAGCTCATGTTGTTCTGCAAAGCTATTTACCTGTTCTAGCCCAACCAAGTCACTGAACATTGGAGTCTAATATTTGTGGCTGCATTCATATCCATTTATTTATTTTTAAATTGAAGTATAGTCAGTTTGCAATGTTGTGTCAATTTCTGGTTTACAGCACAATACTTCAGTCATATAGGAACATGCATATGTTCATTCTCATATTCTTTTTCACCGTAAGTTACTATAAGATATTGGATATGGTTCCCTGTGCTATACAGTATGAACTTGCTGTTTATCTATTTTATATAGAGTAGTTAGTATCTGTAAATCTCAAACTGCCAGTTTATCCCTCTCCACCCCTTCCCCCCAGCTGGTAACCATAAGTTTGTTTCCTATGTCTGTGAGTCTGTTTCTGTTTTGTAAATAAGTTTGTCTTTTTTTTTTTTTTTTTTTTAGATTCCACATATAAGTGATATCATATGGTATTTTTCTTTATCTTTCTGGCTTACTTCACTTAGAATGACAATCTCCAGGTTCATCCATGTTGCTGCAGATGGCATTATTTTATTCTTTTTTATGGCTGAGTAGCATTCCATTGTATAAACATACCACAGCTTCTTTGGTTTGTAGCTTTTTAACAATGTCTGTAGGTATTTCTTATGAATTTAAGGAGATCTGTTAGAGGATTGTTGATCCTTCTGGCAGAACTGCGGTTTGCCTTGCATTTTGCCTTTCCATGAACTACAAAGAGGGCCTTATCATTTGATGGTCCACTTAGTTGGACCCCTTGGTGTAGCCACAGTCTGCACCTGCAGTATGTCACAGGCCTGACCCACTGGTTTCCAAGTTTCCGTGCCTTCCCAGAGCTCTGAGCGTGGTATTGCCCCTTAGGCACATGGCAAAACTGTTCCTTTGGGTGTCATGTCCCCGAAGGGTTGGGGGAGTATGCTTATCCATGTTTGATACCTGGGGAGTCTTCTGGGTATTTGGGAGTTCTAGAAAGATCATTGCCCTGGAAGAGTGGTCAGATATGCCAGGTTCTTGGCCCATTCAGCTGCCTGTCTCTTACTTAGGTCCTACTTACTTAGGTCCTTAGACCTACTTACTTAGGTCATATCCTCTTTAGGACATATTTTCTTTCTGGTAAATTGATGGTTAGGGGATTCTGACCCAAGCCATGTGTCCCCTGGTGTTTGTTCCAAACAGCAGTGGATGACCTGGAGCTATTTTCCATATTTACAAATCTCAATGAGAATCAGACAGTGGTCCAGATGTTCATATGTATTATTACTTATTACTTATTACTTATTACTTATTACGACTTACCTAACATGTGGTTTGTTGGACAATATTTTGCAAATCAAGCATCCCTAAGAGAGACCTTCTCAAAGGAACACTTGGAGGGAACAGATCAGTGACCCAGAGATACGATAACCTCCTGCTGAAGTCTTCTTTATCTGACCTGTGACTTGAACAGGGATGAAAAACACCTTCAAAGGCATAAGAAGAGTACCATTTATCAAAAACAAAACCCACATTCCTTCCAGGTGAACTTAGAGGTTTACTATCAAGTGATACTGCTATTTGAATGTCAAAGTGTGGTCCAGGGACTGGCAGCATCAGCAACACCTGGGCGCTGGTTAGAAGGGCAGATTCTTGGGCCCCATCTCAGACCAGCTGAATCAGAGACTCTGGGGGTGTTTTTTCACAACCTGTGTTTTCACAAACACTCCAGGCGCTCTGGCTGTCTGCTAAAGTTGGAGAAGTATGAAAGCATTTTTAATCTCTCAGAGTAGCTTTGTAAACAGCATGTCACTTGATTTTCACCATCACCCTATGAATGTCACTTGGTTGACTTTTACTCACATTCAATATATGGCAGGCATGCAGGTAAGTCGAATGACCCAGGGTCATATAGTCAGTTTTTATTTATTTATGTATTTATTTTATGTATGTATGTATGTATGTATTTACTTATGTTATTTATGTATTTATCATTTACCTCTTGGCATGTTTGGTATTTGGCATATAAACATTGTATGTTTCTCCTCCACTAAAACTGACCCCAATTTGACTACCTATTTTTGGAAAAAAAAATCATGTTCTTTCATGTTCTCTAAGACAATTGGTTAGGTGAATCTATCTAATTTTTCATTTTTTTGCTCATTTTTTTTGTTATTTTTCTTGAAAGGTTGTGAGGTAATGGCTGTTCACGTGGGAAGTCTAAAATATGAATGGTATAAAATTTTAAAGACAATGTAAATGGCTGAATGTACCTTTCACAAAATTTTAACAGGTGAAATTTAAAAAGTTAAAAAGGAAGAAAAAGTAAACCCCCCCACAATCATCTCACCTATCATTAGCAATTTGTTTACATTCATATACCAATAGTCACATTTGTAGAAGTCATGTTATGCATGTTATTTTGTAGACTTTTTGCTTTCTTAATATATATCTTGAATATCTTTCTATGTCCGTAAATGTCATTCTTTTATAACCGTAATAATCAGAAACAGAAGGAAGTGGGTTGAGGGAGAGAGAGACTGACTGACTGACTTTAGGAATTGGTTCATAAAACTGTGCAGACTGCTAAGTCCAAAATCTGCAGGATAAGCCGGCGCGTTGGAGGCCCAGGGAAGAGCTGAGTTGCTGTTTGAGTCTGAAGGCAGTCTGCTGACAGAATCCCCTTTTCCTCAAGAAAGGTCAGTCTTTTTCTTACGGCCTTCAACTGATTGGACGAGGCTCATTCACATCATGGAGCATAATCTGCCTTACTTAAGGTCCACTGATTTAAATGATTTCAGTCTTCTCTAAAAAATATCTTCACAGCAATATACAGACATATTTGAGCAACTCTCTGGGAACGGCTGCCTAGCCAACCAAGCTGACGCATGAAATTAACCATCACAAAAAATAGTACTTTTAATGGGTGTGTATATTTCATTTTATTTTTGAGCTATAGTTTATCCAGTCCTCTGAGGTTGGAGTTCAAGTTATTCCCAATGTTTTCATCCTTACACATAGCACATCTTGGGCTATTTGAGTCATTTTTATCTTCAAGATCAACTCACAGAAGGTGGAAAGGAATGCATATTTCTAACGTTTTAAAGATTTGATTTCTTATTTCCAAATTGCCCTTGTGGACGTCTTTACCCTCTGAAACACCACTTGAAGATGTCAGAATAGGGAAAATGCCAGGCTGGCCTACCTTCTCCCTTCTTCCTCAGCCTGCAGGTCCCTGGGAACTGGCATGATGCTGAGCTCCTGGGCCACCTCCTCAATTGAAGAAGTAGCAGAAGCTGGTCCCCAGGCACTTCGCTGGCTGCAGCTGTACATCTACAAGGACCGTGAGGTCACCAAGCAGCTGGTGCAGCGGGCTGAGCGGATGGGCTACAAGGGCATATTTGTGACAGTGGACACCCCTTACCTGGGCAATCGCTTCGATGACGTGCGTAACAGGTTCAAGCTGCCACCCCAACTCAGGTAACTGTGGCTCTCTGGTCACCTGGGCCCCTGAGCTGGTTTTCCTAATTCTCTTGGCTCTTGTCATGATCTGGATCCAAAAAATCTCTCCAGTTTCCACACTGGGGCCCCGAGGAATTAGATCTTCACAAAACGTTGGTCCCACAATACGGTTGACTGGGATCTTGTCCAGGAATGATAAGGTCTGTATTCTAGAGCCAGTGCCCTTGCAGAAGAGCCACATAACCCTTAGCAAATCACACCCTCTATGTGAGTGTCACATACTTGAGCTATCGAACAGAGACAGGAATTGCCATATCCTTGTAAAAGTGAAAACTTTCTGTATCAGACTGCATGAAGAGCTTTGGGTGGCATGAAGTGCCACGTGGAGGGGGGACCCTTGATGTAGCCTGGGTTTGACATTGCGGTCCTAATCCCCTATTCCTTTGTTGGAAATCAAAGAGCCACCTTTTCATTTTATTTTTAACTGTATCTGGAACAACTCTGGCAGGGAAGGTTGAATAAAGCTAAACAAAGCCACACTGAAAAAAAAAAAAAAAAGAGATCCAACTAAAGAGGAAACAGGAGGATGTTGAGGATGGTTACAGGGGTTTAGTTCCCTGGCGCCCTGCCATCTTACGCGTGGATGTCTGTGCGTGGCATTCCTTCAGCTGAACCTGGCTTGCCTCGTCCCCTCCACTGCGGACCCGACCAGAATCTTCCCGCCCTTCACGTTTTGTTTCAGACGTTCCTTCCTATTTCTGTGACACCTCCTGAATTTCCTAGGCTAACAGAGACTCTCGTCTACACTCGCAGTTCATTTGCTCACCCTCTGCCTTCCTCCTCCCTCTGTGTGTGTATGTATACGTACATATGTTTATGTATATGTACATATGTTTATATATACATGATAGGAGTGATTATCTTTCTAAAATAAAATTACTTGTAGAGCTGTGAAGAAAAAAGAAGACACCACATGTTTGGCTCCTTAGCTACTACTTCTTTCAACAATATGCCTCTTTTGTTGTGGTTCATCCATGGATCAAGATTCATTAATTCATTCATGGGTTCATTAATTTTTTAATTTTTTTAAATATTTTTTATTGATTTATAATCATTTTACAATGTTGTGTCAAATTCCAGTGTTCAGCACAATTTTTCAGTTATTCATGGACATATACACACTCATTGTCACATTTTTTTCTCTGTGAGTTATCATAACATTTTGTGTATATTTCCCTGTGCTATACAGTGTAGTCTATTCTACAATTTTGAAATCCCAGTCTATCCCTTCCCACCCTCCACCCCCCTGGTAACCACAAGTCTGTATTCTCTGTCTGTGAGTCTATTTCTGTCCTTTATTTACGCTTTGTTTTTGTTTGTTTGTTTGTTTTTGTTTTTGTTTTTTAGATTCCACATATGAGCAATCTCATATGGTATTTTTCTTTCTCTTTCTGGCTTACTTCACTTAGAATGACATTCTCCAGGAGCATCCATGTTGCTGCAAATGGCATTATGTTGTCGGTTTTTATGGCTGAGTAGTATTCCATTGTATAAATATACCACATCTTCTTTATCCAGTCACCTGTTGATGGACATTTAGGCTGTTTTCCATGTTTTGGCTATTGTAAATAGTGCTGCTATGAACATTGGGGTGCAGGTGTCATCCTGAAGTAGATTTCCTTCTGGATACAAGCCCAGGAGTGGGATTCCTGGGTCATATGGTAAGTCTATTCCTAGTCTTTTGAGGAATCTCCACACTGTTTTCCACAGTGGCTGCACCAAACTGCATTCCCACCAGCAGTGTAGGAGGGTTCCCTTTTCTCCACAGCCTCTCCAGCATTTGTCATTTGTGAATTTTTGAATGACGGCCATTCTGACTGGTGTGAGGTGATACCTCATTGTAGTTTTGATTTGCATTTCTCTGATAATTAGTGATATTGAGCATTTTTTCATGTGCTTTTTGATCATTTGTATGTCTTCCTTGGAGAATTGCTTGTTTAGGTCTTCTGCCCATTTTTGGATTGGGTTGTAATTTATCCACTAACTCACTCATTCATCCTAGCAAAAACAATGTATCTAGTCATCTAAAACTGAACTGTGATGGTCTTATCAGGTCCTTCAGCCCATCCCTCAGCAAGGAATTGTCCTTTTCCCTGGAAAATATTAGAATTATCTTGAGTCAAAACGAGGAACTCAGTGGAGTTTACTGAGACCACAACCCCCTTAAGCTACAGATCTCTCTTCCCCTTTGTTTTTAACCTTCCCTCTGTTCCCACCAAAATCGGCTCTTATGTTTTTCAGACCCAGGTGTGACTGATAGCCTTTAGGGCTAAAACTATTTGAACAGGAACCAAAATCCTTGTGGTAATGGAGGGCATTTTGGTGATGGGAACCATCCCTCTGCGTACATGAAGTGAGGGATGCTTTCTTTGGAGTCCTAACCCTCACTTCACGTGGACCGTTGCTTACTCTGTCTACGTATAAAGTTAACCGTTCTGAAAGAGCCACCATCTAAAAGATTCAAAATCAAATCAGCAGCTCACAGAAGGACAAGGAGATTATCGGGGGACAGGAATTCCAGATTTATTATAGAATGAGCAGTATCTCAACCACCACGTAAGTCCACGGTCAGTCTTGAACAGGCGTCACGTAATTGCCCTAGTGCCCTGCTGTGTATGTACCGATGTGCGTGTGAGCCACATGGAAGTGAGCTGTGTGACACCATCTCCGTGATGCTTCCAGGCACGTTTAGGGTGTCACTTCTGTACGTGGTACCGTTCAGTGGCCCAGTGACAAAAAGAGAAGGCGCTCTCCCTGACTGACAGCTGCCCATCACCCCACTCCACGCATCCCAGACACCCAGTTGCCCAAACACCCTGTCTTTCTAAAAGAACAAGAACAAAAACAAAAACAAAAGCCCTTGACACAGTCCTACTTCTTGTCAGATTGGCCAGAAAGTAGATGGTTCCAAACTTCCCTAATATGAAATCTGAATTCACATTATTTCTCTATTTCGGTTGCCTTCATTTTCAGACTTGATAAAATAATTAGTTTCCCAGGATTTAGGCTTCTGCCAGGAAAGGTTCCTCATTGTTTCCCGTTGGCCATTTGAAAAGGAATTTGCTCTTCCGTTTCCTCCTCCTCTTGCTACTATTACTATTACTACCAACAGCAACAACAACGATAAATAATACAGTAGGTTTTTTTGTTTGTTTGTTTTAAGCTTGGGAAGCACTTTCTTGCTCTGGACAACAGATGTGTTTCACACGGGCACCTACTTAGCCGGGGGATGACACACGTGTTAATTCTGGCCGGTGTCTCCTGCTCCTTCGGTGCCAGGGCCACTCAGCCCCGAGCGGGAAAGGCCGCTTTGCTTTCCCCCGTTTCGCTCCCGGGCTCCTGCCCAGGTGACGTGAGGGACCAGAAGACAAAGGCCCTTTTCAGCTGTCCGTGTGCACAGGAGTGGCCCCTGTAACCAGCCTGTCAGATCTCCCGTCTAAAGATGATCAAATAATGAGCCACACATCCAGGCTGCGGGAGTGAGGGGGTGGGGGTGGGGGGCGGGGAGCATCCCGCGCCGAGCCCCGGCCCCCAGGGTCGCGCTGGCCCTGCTGGTCCCCCCGGGGCTTCAGGTCGGGCCAGAGCCCTGGGGTGGGCGCCTCGGGCCCCCCCCCCCCCCTTTGCAGCAGGGAAGGCCGAGCCCACGAACGGGAGGCCCAGGCTTCCGCTGCCGGCCACGTGCGACTCCAAAAACTCATCTGTTACAGCCTGATATGAAATCAGGTTTCTTTCCGCCACTGACCTGACTCATAGAAGGTGAAGCCGGGCTGTTCAGAAGTGAGGTTTGGCAGGCGAGGCGGGCAGGAAATCCAGAGGAGAATGAGTCCGCAAGGCAGCGGCTCCTTCCAGCCCCGGCTACTTCCTCTGCCCGGAGGGGAGGGGGGCGGTCCCGATGCTCCGCATCTGGGACCAGCCAGAGTTCAGGAGTTTGGGCAGAGGCGCTTCCTGGTCTATATGCAAAACACATGTATGTGTGTATCATGAGTGGCCCGGGGGTGCCAGACTGAGGGGAGTAAGGCAAATTGTCATCCGCTCTCGGAAGAGGCGAGGAGTGAAGCTAGTTCACCAGACTGGCTCCTGAGGCTCTGAGGGCTCCTGGGCATCCCCGCAAGCTACGGGGGTGGCTCGTTTACCCAGGAGGATGGTTGGGCTCTTCAGTGTAGCAGCAAGGCAGTTAAGAGAGAAGAAAAGAAATTCCCCATCCTTGACGGAGGATCGAGGTGAATCATGACACCTACCCCTTCAGTGATTTGCCCGGGGACACGCCTCCTTACGCTCCGGAAGGATTTATTAAGGACAACAGCCCGGGCAGAGCGCGCAAAAAGGCGTCAGCCTGATGCTCTCTTCCCAGGTCTCTCGGATAGAAGTGGGCGGCGAGGCTCCCCGTCCTCCCCTGACCTCATCGCCCAGCATCCTCATCTCCAGCCGGGCTGCCAGCTCCAAGGCTTCCCCTCTGAGCTTCCCACCAGCCAGGCACGCCTGCGCCTTCGAGCCGAGCCTCGGAACGGACGCTTCCCTCTGCCTGCAGCCTTCTTTCCCCAAATCATTGCGCGACTAACTTCACTTCCTTTACGTTTTGACCTCAGGGATGGATCAACAAGTCTTCATATTGGGAAACCAAAATAAAAAATAAACAGAAGCGATCAGAACAGAGGTACAATGTGTGTAGGGATCTAGGGTTAGGGGGCTGGAGGGGAGGGGAAGATTGTGAAGGAGGACTCTAAATTATTTGGTTAGGAAAACATCCACGGCATAACTGTACTAAACAGAATAACAACCCTCTAAAGATGCCCATGCCCCAGTGCATGGAGCCTGCGAATACATTGCTTTGCACGGCAACATGGACTCTGCAGATGTGATTAAGTTAAGGACCACGAGGTGGGATGGTTATTTTGGATTGTCACAGGAGGCCTAGTGTAATGAAAAGGGTCCTTGTACGAGAGAAGAAGGAGTGTCAGGTCTGAGAAGGCGATGTGTTGGGAGATGCAGAGGTTGGGGCGGTATCGCCAGGCATCAAGGAATGTATGTGGTCTCTAGGAGCTGGAAATGGCAAGGAAATGGATTCTCCGCTAGAGTCTCTGGAAGGAAAACCTTGAGTTTGGTCCACGTTTTGGGCTTCTGACCTCCAGAACTGTCATATACTACATTTGTATCATTTTAAAGCTTCCAGGTTTGTGTTTGTTACAGCAGCAACACGAAACAAATACAACAACACAGCTCTGCTCATTTCCTCTACAAGGTAGCTTCTCCATGGGGCCAAGTCCAATAACTGTATTTCAGCTTTCAAGTTAAGCCTCTACCAGCTCACATCCCTCTTATTCTGCTCTAATTTTTTTCTTTATTTTATATTGCACTTATGTTCTAACAGTTTTCATAAATTACTTATTGATTATGTGTTGTTTATTTTCTGTCTTCCCTTGCTAGAATGTCAACCATAGGACATTTTTGACTTCTTTATGAAAATTCAAGCCCATAGTAGGTGCTCCATAAGTAATGTTGAATCAATAAATAAAAATCGACCAGATCGTAAGAGATTTACCCAATAAAACAAGATTAGTAAGAAGCTGAACAAGGGTTTGAGCTCATACTTAAAATCCTTGTCCTGAACTTTTCTTCAAACTGCCCAAGTCACACCGAAGAAGAAATTAGCAGGGCTACACTCCAATGTATTTCCCTAACCACAGAATTAAAGACTGGATTCCATGTACCAACTCCTATACGTATTATGAAGGTCTCTCTCATATTATGTTGATATGGTATGTCCTACTGGTTGTTATTTTATAATTTGTTTCCCACAATGGAGACACAGTTTTAATGTCATATTATCAATACCTACAATACATAATATATATTTCTCAATAATAGTCATTATTAGTAGTGTTACCATTGGTTACTTAATCATATCAACTTTCTTTAGTAGTTGTTATGTTTTTATGATGCTAACTTACTAAAAAAACAAATAATTTTTATATTAGATTAAAAAATGTATTTGGGAGCCCTTCAAGGCTCCATGAATCCCTTACAAAGAAGAAATTCTATCCCTTGCCTTTGGGTCATTAAACAGATTGAGATTCGAAGAATTAAGTCCCAAGTAATCATTTTATTATTTTGATGTAGCCCCTTTCCTTCCTTATGAAACGGAATACTTTGGTTATCAGAAGCCGCTTTAAATGTTTTTTTTGTGTGTGTATATGTCATGATTCTAATAAAAATAGCATTCATGGAGGTTTCCTTCAGAGCCATTGGTAAAACACTCCATCGTGGGTCTCTGTCAAGATATCTGAAAACTTTTTCTTGGCTTCTGGCTTTGAACAACGTTTTAGAGTAACAACAAGGCTTCATTGTGCACTGAAATTTCTGTAAGGCAACATTCATTCAAGTGTTGATCTGCATTTCGCCATCCAAGAATAACAACAGTTATTTATATAATTTTATCCATGTTTCTGTTTTTTCCTATCCATTTCACCCTTTCACCCCACCCCTGCTGAAACACTGTAGCTTGTTTGGGATGGGGGTGGGGTGCTACGCAGAGAATATACACATACAGATATTATTCTTTATTACCTCTGGTTCTGCTGTGAGATAGACAGACTGGACTTTTTTCTTATTAACAATATTATTTAAAAGGTTGGAATTTAATATCACTTAATATCACTTCCAAGTCATGGAATAGGTTTCCATAATAAGAATGTGTTTGTTGACCAGAGGGTTAGCTTGATTCAAGTTAGGATGACCACAGAAGGTCAAGGTTTGTGATGAAGTGTACAACCCTAAGTGGTTTGATGAAAAGAAATGCCCAAGTATTTCAGCTAAAATCCAAACTGAAGATCAACAAATAGGTGGATACCAGTATGACTCTTATGGCGCTGGAATTTTCTATGGCCACCTGAGTCAATGAAGTTATTGGACCTACTGTTCAGTCCTTATTGAGAAAACTTTGTCAATGGTTTGAATACAGTTATGCAGGATGTGAATGTTCATGTCCTTAAAAATAACATATGCCACCTAAGCTACACAACCAGCTATCTCAGCTGAAATCACACTAGAAGCATTAAACCAAGTTTTATATTAAAGAAAGTCTTGTGATTCTCTTTAAAAGTTTAAAACTAATGTGCTATTTACTTCTAAGTTTATATAAAAATTGTTATAGTCTTGACTCTAAGATCCTTTCTACGTTCAATGGCAGATTGGCTAGCAGTGTAATTTTTAATGCGCAGAAGAGCAAGGTGAATCCAGGTCATTGTCATCATTCAAAATCAGCCTTTTAGAGAAATGAAGTAGGCAACTGGATTTGGGTATAGGTGGCTAAGTAACATGGATGGTACCGTTGTGTATCCAGATGGCCATCCACCCAGTTAGTGGGCAGAGGTACAGGCAGGAAAGACTCTGTCCCTACCTTGAAGAACTACCAAAATCTAGTCGAGATATCAGGATATTAGACCAAGAGATAAGACTTCAGGTGTAGAGTAAGCCAGGAGCAGAGTCTTCCAGGTGAGTCAGAGAAATACTGTTCTAAGCTGGGTTAACAAAATTGAGACATACGAGAAGGCAGTGACTCAGTGGAGCTGTGTCTCACTTTGGGTTCCTCTAGGAGCAGAGTGTAAGCCACTGGATTCACTGCAAGTAGTTCCTTTGGAGGGTGAAGAGAATACAGGTAGAGGAGTGGGGAAGAGGTGCAACTGAGGGAAAGTAGGGAATAGTGGGCTTGTTATCAAGATAGCTACAGCCACGGGCAACTGAAGCTTACTCCTGCTGGGAAATTCTGGGAGAGCATGTAGAACTCATCTCAGAGTTAGCCTGCCTAGGGGTGAAGGAGCTGGGGTATTTATACTCCAACGTCCTTGACACTTCAAGTCTGCTGTGTAGGTGACTCCGGAGCCAGGAAAAGTCATGTGTATTAGTCAGGTTCTCCAGAGAAAGCAAACCAATAGGCTACCCATATCTGTATGACTGTGTCTGTATCTGTGTCAACAGAGAAATTTCTTATGAGGGATTGGCTCATGCGATAGTGGAGGCTGAGAAATCTCACCGTCCACTATCTACAAACTGGAGGCCCAGGAAAGCCAGAGTAGTTCCAGTCCAAACCCAAAGGCCTGAGAACCAGGGAAGTCCATGGTGTAAGTCCCAGTCTGAGTCTGAAGACACAAGGACTGGAGGCCAATAGTGTAAGTCCTGGTCCAAGCCTGAAAGTTTGACAACCAATAGCAGGAGATGAAGGATGTCCCAGATCAAACAGAGAGAAGAGATTTGTTCTTTCTCTACCCTTTTGTTCCATTTGGGACCTCAACAGATTGGAAGATGCCCACCCACATCTCTACTCAATCGACTGACTTAAGAGCTACTCTCATCTGGAAACATCCTCACAGACACACCCAGAAACAATGTTTTATCAGCTGTTGAGGCATCCCTTGGCCCAATGTGGCTGACAAAACTAACCATCACACCATAGGCAAAGAAAGGAGAGCCTTGATAATTGGAAGGCTCGTATCCTGGTCAGGATTGTCAGGAGGGCTGGGAAGTTGGAGTTCAACAGGCAGAGAGCCTCAGAGAAAGCAACTAAATGGAGGACAGAAAAGCAGGAGCTGACAACTCCCCTGTGGGGATGCACTTCCCACCTCTCCCTGTGCTTAGCACCGGCACCACAGGGAGATCAGGGCAGGCAGCAAGGAGAGCCTACATGGGCAGCGGACAGAAGGTGTTGATACATGCTACTGCAGTTCCCAACTCCTCTAGAATTTTCCACAGGGACGTCAGAAGGTTTATAAAGTCAAATTCAATTGCCAGGATGCAACTGAGATCTGGGTGGAGAGAATGTAATTAAGAGTCAAGAGACGCAGCTGAGAGCCCAGATAACTGCTTTAGCTAGTTTTATATTTGTGGGCATCTTATTCTGCACTTCTGGTTTTATTTTCTATGTAAAATAGGGATTATAGAGTATCAATTTTATTTTCTAAAAGTTTTTTTAACTGTGGATATATGAATGTCCTTTGTAGATTGTGATGCACCATGCAAATGTTCATCTTTATCATTAGTGTGCCCTGCTGGCTGAAAATAGTGTCAAATCTATTGTTTATATTCATAAACTGGCTTAAAACGGTAGAGATATTGGAACTTGGCCAAACATTTTTCCTTTACACTGATTTATTTATATATAAAAAAAGCCTGAGATGTAAAATAAACTTTAAGTGACCAATTAAGTCCACTATGTTGTCACATTTAGCCTGGAATCCTCCATCAAAACATGGAAAATATTCATGCAATCAACCTGTAGATGGTTGAGGAGTGAACAGCCCATTGATTTGAAAAGGGTAACTTTTTTTTTTTTTCCCCACTGAATGCTTCATTGTAAAGATCTCTCTCACTTTGGGAAGTTTCTCATTTTATGTATCTCTTGATTTCAGAATGAAAAATTTTGAAACCAATGATTTAGCATTTTCTCCTAAGGAAAATTTTGGAGACAACAGTGGACTTGCTGCGTATGTGGCTAAAGCAATAGACCCGTCTATCAGCTGGGAAGACATCAAATGGCTGAGAAGACTGACATCACTGCCGATTGTTGCAAAAGGCATTTTGAGAGGTTTGTTTATTTCTCTACTTGCGTTCATACTGGTCTTATGGTTCTTTATGGATATGATCATGATAATTTTAAGGGAAAATAATCAGAAAAAAATTAATGTGGAAATAGAGACATCCCAGCTCTCAGTTCTCCCTTTTGATGTTAGTAAGTACCTCTTTAATCTCAGGGAGTATTCTGAAGGAGACTTAGACTCGCATGAAGGAAGAAGTTAACCTTTTCTAAAGTGTTGCGATGCCACCGCGTTATTTGGAGCTGTCACTGAATCACGGAACTTGGCGAGATCTAGGTAGAAGGTCTTGAGTTCCCTGCTTTGGCTGAAAGCTGCCGACAGCTGCTCAGACCAACAAGAAGCCCTAAGGAGGCTATTGTAACAGCCAGACCTGCTTTAAAAGGCTCTCTGTTTTTCTCCAGTTCCCTCCCTGTACCAATGACTAGGGCTGATTTTTGAGTGTGGTGAATCCCACATCATCTCCCATTAAAGAATGGCCGACTAGAACATAAAAATCTGAAAACATCAAGCTGTGGGTATGAAGGAACTTGACTCCTTCCTCAGTACCCACATGTATTCAGATCCCACAAGGAGGTACCGATGACTATAATAATTGGGAGTATAAATGTGTTCACCCACAAAAATGTTCTCCTGGCTTTGAAAACATTTTAAAAAGTACTATTATATAGATGACTGCCAAAAACATATTACTTTAAATGGAAATGTTTAAGTAAGTGGCTCTGGGATGAGAGATTCTATTAACTTATCTCAGGGTTAACAAAGACTTAGAATCAAAGCTTTCTCATAGGTTTTACCTGAATTGCATGAGTCACATGGGCCCTGTTTCTAAAACTCTAGGCTTGCTTCTGGCTTTATTTAATCTTATGTATGCAAAAATAAGCTAACACAGGTAAAAGAATGGGCCTAATAGAGCTTTTAAGTAGTGGCGATATGTTTAAATCAGGATCTTTCTTAATCTGTGCTTTGGAAAAAAAAAAACTATTGTTATATTCTTTCCTGTTGATCATTGTCTTCATCCAAAATTTCTGTGGATTATACTTTATTGAGTATATCCTGAGATTACAGACACCTTTAAACAACAGATCCACTCACCTTACTTGCATCCATACTGTCACCTAGGATTGTTAGTGCCACTTTGTTTCACTATACACAACTGTAGTACTAAAATATTGACCTGAAGGATCTTCCCCACTTATTCATTTATCCATTTACTTGTTCACTCATTCATTTATTTCATAAACATTTATCATGCTTACTGTGTGCTGAAATAAAATAATTTGAGGTACTTGGCCAAAAGGAGACCCCGTTTTTGTAGAAGACAGACATAAAAACAAGAATTTGGGTGCAATAAGATGTTACAGGTGCTGGGGGGAGCGTATAGCTCAGTGGTAGAGTGCATGCCTAGCATGCACAAGGTCCTGGGTTCAATCCCCAGTACCTCCATTAAAGATAAATAAACAAATAAAAACCTAATTACCTCCCCCTCCAATACAAACAAACAAACACAAAATTAAAAAAAAAAAAAAGGATGTTAGAGGAGCTGAGGTTGAAATCTATGCCATATGTTTAAAATCGGGTTTGGACAATTAGAGAACTGGGTTAGGGAAGGTTTCACTCCAGAATGAAAGATGGTACTGGAATTTTGCCATGGTATCAGGTCAAGAGACTCTTTTTGAAATTTAAATCGTCACAGAATACAGCAAAATCCTCCGTGAAAAAACTGTATGAATGTCTATAATCAGAGAGAGCTCAAAAGCAAGAGAAGGAGAGATGGGGCATTCTGGCATTTGAAAGGAAATAACTTATTTATACATGTACAGTTTACATTGCCTAGTGTGTCTGTAACTATTTATTTCATTTATTTAACAAACAAGAATCATCTCTATGACAACCACCGCATCAAGCTTTGCTATATGCTCAGTCAGTCTGGGTGGAGGTGGGGGAAGGGGTGGCAAGGCTGGTTCTGGGAAATCTAGTTCTCATCATTTCATCCAGGAGTCACATGGATAGATTGAAGGTCATCTATCCTCTTTCATTTTCCTTTTACCAGAAAGGCACAGATTGTTTGTAGGAACATGAAGTCATGGGCAACTGGGAAGTTCTCCATGAAATATCCCCCCTTCTCACCATGTTAAGAATTGCATTCTAGATGCAAACTGGACTTTAAGATGTAATCTCTTGCTGTGGTTAAACTCTGCCCTTGGAAAATTCAACACAAACTCCAAACATGTACTTGAGACCAGATTTGGTCTTTGCCAGAACTCACGCTAACAAACAAATGGCTTTATGAGCAGAGGCATAAGTTTTAAAAACATTTTTTTTATTATTATTAGAAAAAATTTTTACACTAAGCTTTCTCACTTCTAAAGTGACTTATTGTTTCTCAGAAACTTCTCCAGTTATTTTGCTGTCTACATTTTTAAAAGACATGCTCAAAGAATATTCACTTAGTATTCCTGGATTGGGTTAAAAACTTCTACCATGTAGTTAAGATGTAGTCACTAAACTCCCTTGAAATAGCACAGAGTCCTGGCTCAAAGGCTCCAAAGGCTTAAGGGTGAACCTTGAGTCCTTACATTTCACCTTGGCATTTCAGATTAAATACAGAAATAATGTGCTAATAAGACAGCCAACAGTGCTGTTCACGATTGACTCTTGTGTTTTGTCAATCAATTAATGTATTAACTAGCAAATCAACAAATGTTGAACGCCATAACAGCAAACTCTAAGGATTAATGAAAATATCCCAGGTTCATGAACATTTTGCTAGGTCAGACCATCCTGACCCTCTTGTTGAGATAACATTGTTTTTTTCCTCTGGGTTAAAATAAAATGTAAAATATGGACAAACGTTCATAAGCAACTGATAAAAAAGATCGCGTATCTGGTCATGAATAATTTCTTTCTTTGCTTCTCTGGATACTCATGATGCTATGTTCTGAGCAACCATTCTGTCATTTCCCCTTACGTTGCCAGCACTGCCTGGAAGAATACAGAAAACCACTTGAAATGATAAAAGATAACAAACTATTACTTAAGTAACACTTACTTCAAAATGAAAGGCTCTTAAAAATCGTAATCCTCGCTAGGATGAAAATTTATTGTTATAAACAAAACTCAAATAGATGTACTAAAGCATCCAGCAAATGAATCTACCGACTCTCTCCTTAGTTCATACACCCTGTACCATCTGATGAAAATTAATAATAGTAATAATAGTAATAAGTTAATATTTTTCTGAGTCAGGTGCTTTCTAAACACTCATTCAACTCATTTAATCCACTGATCAACCTTATGTGAATTATGATCCCCATGTTGTGGTTTAGGGCACCAGTGGACACAGAAGTTAAGTAAGTTGCCACTTACATGGCAAACAGGTAGCAGATATGGGATTCAAATTCAGGTAGTCTGACTACTAAGCCTAAAGTGTTAATCTCTTTTTCATACCGTATGAGATCAGTTTATGGACAGTATTCAATATCTCAAAACACAGGTTGTAGCTACATGATGGCAGATATCTGCATATAAATTGGAGGACTGCATACATCTTCAGTCCTGGGGTTCAAAAAATATTACAGTTCATATATTTTGATTTTTTTTTTTTTTACTTTTGATTTTATGTTTAGTGTCACATACACAACTAGATAACCAGAGCAATTCCAAATACATTTTACATTGTTTCTTAAGGTTAGTAATGGAGACATCTAAACTTTAAAAAAAAATGCTATACTACGTCTCTTTATTAGACTAGGTAAACTCATGCAAACGTTAAAGCTGAGGTGGCCCTTAAAGCCAACACTGGCCAAGTGTGGCTATTCTAGTTAATTAAAATCAAGTAAAAGTTAAGTTCCAGTTTCTCACGTACACCACCACACTTCCATGACTCTGTGTCTGCATACACTACTGAATGGACTCACATAGATCTAGAATATTTTTATCATCATAGAATGTTCTATTGGACAGCACTGTATTAAGGCTGTGTCTTTAGAGAACCATTTTCCAATCATGTTTTAAATAATAGTATTGGGCTTCTGGTTCAAAAGAGTGGACTGGGCACATATGTACACTCTTATCAAAACTGAGACACCACCAAAATTATTAAGTAAAGAAATCCAAAAATATATAACACATATGACAACAAAACAAAGGAGGATGAGGGGCACAGAAGGCAGAGAGACATTGAGAAATTTTTGAAAGAAACAAAATATAAGGGTGCTTGTTGATGGGAGGAGAATGAAAAGAAAACTGCCCCTGAAGATAGTCTTGGAGGGAACCCTGGAGGCAGGAGCAAGTCATATAATAAGATGCCTGGGGCTCCAGGTGTCTAGTGTGTAAGCGTGACAGAGCTGGAAGATGGACAGTGGAAACTGAAAGCAAGGAGATTAGCTGGAGTTCTGTTTGTGATGCTCATGCTCCAGCCAGCAGTCTAGCCCCCTGCCCTCACCTCTTATGCAACAATAAACAACTTGGCCTTGCAGTTTGTTCCTTCTTAATGAGATAAATGAGTGCTGGGACAACCTATGGGTGGATGACATTCACAACATGTCATGACATTGTCCTCATGCTGACAGTTGAGGATCCCCCGTCCAGTAGACCCTTAGTTGACTTTCTTCCTCTTGTCTCCACATGGAGCTCCAAGGATTTCTTCTCCAGGCAAAGACTTGGCAGGGATAAAATTGATTTGAAAACAGCCCCGGAAGCCTCTACAGTAGCTCCCTACTCTTTCTTCTCTAAATATAAACGAAGAACTTAGCATCACAAGGCATTTCAGAAACACCCAACCATAAAAGACCAAAGTAAATACATAAGAAAGCTGATCCCAGGGGAAAGAGATAAAGCAAGAACAAGAAGTTTAAAAATTCCAAATGACAGACTCAGGGAAGTTGAAAATATGCTGAAATAAGAAGAGGCTGCCATGAAAAGAAAATCAGAATATAAAAAAGAGCTCCCAGATATTAAAAACATGATCTCTAGAATTAAAATGAAATTATTGATTAATTGAACAGTACGGTCAAAGTCATTTCCAAAGTGTAAAAAAAAAAAAAGACAACTAGAAAGAAAATATAAATAAATGAAGGAGAGACTTAAAGACCTTTTAATATGTCCAATATGCAACCGATAGGGGTTTTGGATAGAAAAATAAAAGAAAGAGGAAGGGAAGAAATTATTAAAGACAGACATTAACTGAATGCTGGAGACATAAATCATTAGACTGAGAAAACCAGTTACAGCTTATTACATCCCTTATGAAATTTCAGGAAAAAAAATGTATATCAGGAGAGAAAACAAACATAAAGCAGGTTACTTACAATGTAACGGGAGTCAAACTGGCATCAAACTTCTTGTCAACGACAGTGGGCCTGGAAGGCAATGGAGTCATGTCTTCAAGGTTTTAAGGAAAATGATTTTTCAACCTAATATTATGCCTACTCCAATTATCACTGAAACACATGAGATGGTATTTCAATGCTCTGTAAGTTTACCTCCCCTGGATCCTTTTAAGAAGTCACAAAGGAATATAGTGTAAACAAATGAGAACACTAACCAATTGAAAGCATACCCTTGACTAGAAATAGATTCAACCTGGTGGGAGCAGCACCAATCTAGAGTAAGGCCTTGGGAGCAGGATAGGGGAGGAAGGCAGAGGGCTCTGGGGGATAGCTTCCAGAGGGGAAAAAAGATGATTAAATACATTAGATAGATTAAATACATTCAAACTGGAGGGTTTGAAGCTTGAGGAGACTCTAAAGTCATATGATAAATGGAGAAAAAAAGAAAAGAAGGGCAATTGGAAATCTCGGACAAGCTGTGCAATAAAACATGTATGGTCCAAATGGGAAGCAACGTTAAAATATAAAATATTAATGAACTAATGGAGTTGGGGGAAAAGTCGTCTTTCAGTCCTGAGGCTTGGGCCTTTTCCTCGTGAGAGGCTTGGACATTGCTGGTGAGACCTTATAAGATGCCATGCATGCTTGGATTAAAACAGGTCCCCCAAAACAGTTACATTTTACACTGAAACATTGGATTTTATATTTAGTAAAAAATAAATGTAGAATATCAGTAGTATATCTAGTATATAACAAACTGCCTAATACAACATAAGTTTGCAAGTGACTAGATAACCTACAAGATAGCTTGGTGGTAAACTCTGGAAATTCGTGTATCAGATGACCTTTCATGCTGCAGTTGACCCTTGAAGAATGCAGGTTTGAACTGCATGGTGGATGTTTTTCAACTGTAAGCACCAGGGGACTACACCAGCCGGGTTGGTTGAATCTGTGGGTGCAGAACCACAGATACAGAGGAACCACATATGTGGAGGACTGTAGGTTACAAGTACTTTTGACTGCATGGAGGGTCGGTGCCTCAACACCTGCCTTGTTGTTCAAGGGTCAACAATGTATCTCAGGGTTTGTCACTGTGTTCCTTAAAGGTGGATTCTTTAATAATAATAGTGACACTAAAATAATAACAACATGATGATGACATGATGTCTTTGTTGGCTGCCATAACAAAATACAGTAGACTGATAGGATGATTTCAAGACCAGAAATTTATTTTCTCACCTTTCTGGATGCTTGAGGTCTGAGATCAGGGTGCTAGCATGGTCAGTTTCTGGTGAAGGCTTTTCCCCCAAGTTGCAGATGTCCGCCTTGTCACTGTGGGCCCACATGACCTCTTCCTTGTGTGTGCATGGAGAGAGAGAGAGAGGAGCAAGCTGTCTGGTGTCCTCTTAGAAGGGCACTAATACCATCATGAGTGCCCCACCCGCATGACCTCATCTACCTCTAATTACTTCTCCAGGAATGCATCTCCAAATACTATCACATTGGAAGTTAAAGCTTCAACACATACATTTTTTTTTTTTAAGGACACAAACATTCAGTCTATACCACATGGGTTTAACATTTTCATATATCTGTAATTTTAGAAGAAAAGTATTACTAGCATCATTTTAAAAAGTGGGAATATTTAAAAACCAGTATTCCATGAAACACAGTTTGGAAAATGGTGGTTTAGATAAAACTTTCAAACTATCAGTTTTACAAATTCTCTTATGACTCCTTGAAAATAAAGATTCACAGGACAGTTTCTTAGTCAGGTTTCCCCTTGATCTTTGATGAATTTATAAATATATATAGTGTTCTGATTCCATCTGCTTAAGCTTCCAAAATCTGACTTCACTGCAACCATGGGCCAACTATTTTTGAGTGTTAAACTTGAGAACCAGTGTTATTTTCATAATTCTATCAGCAAATGGTTTTTATTGGGAGAATGCTGAGCATAATAGTTTAAAATATAAAATAAAGTTGGAAATTGATTTAAGAGAACTTTATTCTGTTTTAAAACTATATTTTCAGAAATCAATAGATTCTGAAGCATGACTAGAGATGTAGTATATATTTTAATATTATATTTTTTGATTTAAGAGAACTTTATTCTGTTTTAAAACTGTATTTTCAGAAATCAATAGATTCTGAAGCATGATTAGAGATGTAGTATATATTTTAATATTATATTTTTATTTACATCAATGGGCAAAATACATTCAATTATAGACCATTATCACTTAAAATAATTACTGAAGTTATAACTTTGTATTAAAGAATCTTTTTGAAATAGACTTTTTCATCACCTTTTACCCTTAAAGTGCTTGTGACATATATGCTTTTATGCTGTCCAAACTGTAGAGGAGTAATTATGTTAAATACTAAATAATATGATCTTGTTAATAATAAAAAAATATTTAGCAGGGGTACTTCCTTATGAGGATAAATACATTTTAACTGCATGCCAATTTATTATCTATCAATCACTTTATTTCATCATTAAATTGTTATAAATGTTAACCTTTTCTGGCTGAAGAAACCGTCACTATTATTCTAGATTTAACCCTTGGGTGTATTTCTGTGCTAACTGCAAGCAAGGTATATACGTGTGAGGTGAGGCTCCCTTTGACTGGGAAGCTTTGGCCTTAAAACCCAAGCCATCTGTTAAGCTGCCTTTTCCACACGATGGTTGTCTTGTTCTTTCTAGGTGATGATGCCAAGGAGGCAGTTAAACACGGTCTGGATGGGATCTTGGTGTCAAATCATGGGGCTCGACAGCTCGATGGAGTGCCAGCCACTGTGAGTTTTTATTTCTACCCCAGTTTTGACCTCAGATTTTAAGTTTAGTGGCAAATAATTACCCAAATTAGGTCATTATTCAGTCTAATTATTTATTGGTGAACTTATAAAAGCCTGAATTGAATGAGCAGGCATTTGTGGGCAGGGATTATTCTTGTATTCATAGATATACCATTAGGTATGTTGTAAATTGGAGTATGAAAGAAAAGACTATGCCATGAGTTTCCTGGAGGTGGGGGTTGAGGAGCTACAGAGTGAGAGCAAGAGGGGAAAGAAGGTAGACGTCCTACGGCCCAGGGAGGAGAGGTCCGCTGCAAATGAACTACTTTGTTGGAGCTGTGAACTACCTTGACTGCACAGTGGAATCACCTGGGAAACTTTAAAGAATCCTAATGCCCAGGCTGCACCCTACATCAATCTAGCAGAATCTCGCAGGGGACCCGGAGGAGCCAGAGTTGCCAGTAATTATTACAGCTACCCAGGAAATCCAACGTGCATCTATGGTATTTACACACCACACACACTATGCTAGGTATATCAGGGTCCAGAATCCAGGTATGAAAGTAAACTAAACTGGCTGGAATGATGTGGGATGGAGTTAATTACAAAGGAGAGCAATTAGCCCCCAAAGGGACAAGAGCCAAGGAGCCCAAGCAGGAATAAATTTTAAGATCAAGGACTGGGGGAGCCCAGAAATGGATCAAAATTCATGCAGGCAGATGCATATCCAGGGGTGGATTTCATGGATCCATGATCCAGAATGGTGGCTGGAGCTGAAGGTGGGGGTGTGATGTTAAAAAACGGCTTCCTTACGTGCCGTCCACTTGCGGAGACGTGACCAAGATGCTTTTGGATGAGGCAATGGGGTTGCAATTGCCTTTCATCTCTGCTCTGCTCCTATGCAGTTTTAGAAGTGGGTCTAAAAGTGGAATGGGAAGGGTGGGATGTGTTTGGGGAATCCTGAGTAATCAATTTTGTTTGCAGTATCTGATGGGAGTGGGGAACCTGGGAAATACACCTCCTCAGACCAGTCAGGGAGGAAGTCCTTGAATATTATGAGTCATTGGATATGCAATAGGAAAGCCTTTGTTTAGCAGCAATGAGTCTTACAAATTGGACTGAGGCAGGAGGCAGGAGGCAGGAAGACCAGTGAGGTGGTCTGAATCATTATGGTAGCCAAGGGAACAGTGATGCTACGGGGCAGAGGGAAGCAATAGCCCCTCCAAACCTTAGTTTTTTGTCTTTTAAAGTTTAAAAGTCAATTAGATGATTTCTCTGGTGCTTCTAAACTTTAGTATTCCATAATCTAATTTATCATAGGCAAAGCTAGCGCCATGTGACAAAATTTAAATGTGTATGTAAAATAATGTGGATGGACATTCTAGACCATCATTTCTGAGCTGGATCATCATATGCGTTGCTCTCCTTCTGTCAGAACCATTTCATCATAGTTATTATGGGATGGCTTTAATTGAGATGAGCAGTTGAATGTCTTCAAACAGTTGGAAGTAGAACAGAACAATTAGGTGAGCCACGTAGCAGTGGGTTCCTGGTTCCTTAAATCAGCAGGTTGGTTTAGCTAAATCCGTAGATGTAGTATAGGTCTTAGGGCAGATTGAATGACTACAGGGGGATACTGGATACAAATATGTATATATTTGCACTTAGAGTTTTTCTTGAAGCACTAAGGGGCTAACAGTAGGAACGAACCAAGTCTTTGGACACAGTCAATAATTAAAATCGTAAAACTGGAAATTTTCAGCCCTTTTCAATTTAGCATGACTTAGACCTATCTTTTTAGGTGATACTGAACACTGCCTGCAGATAAATAGAAGGGAAGAGTGAAGACCTCCTTTGGGCAGAGGGAAGTTGATCACAGCTCAAGACTTTTCCACAGATTTATGCCTCCCCAGTATATGAAGACGTAGACTTAGTGTGCAGGCCAAATTAAGTTTGTTTTCTAAAAATAAAATCTAAATCTACTGAAATCACATCTAGCTAGGTTTTAAGGGGAAAATATCTGAATGGTGTGGTTTATTTCCCTCTGGCTCAGGGGATATGGAAACTTATCTAAAAGGGCTTTTTGAGTTGTGGTCTCAGAGACTGTTTCTAAAAAAACAATGACCCTCCCCTTTGCATGATGTGTACATGAGAGGAGATGCTTGCTTGAATTTTGCCTCATACTTTTAGAGCAAATCTCAGGCCCATGACGATGAGTGGAGTGTGAAAAAGGATTCAGTTTATAGCAAAGGTGTTTTTGGCTTTGAAGTGAGTGGCAAAAAGCTTAGAGGAGGCTGTGGTGTAGAATTTTTCAGTATATTCAAAGAAGGACTTGCTCTCCTGAACATTCTGTGACATCATAAGTTGGAGCCAAAGAGGCAGTGTGATGTCATGGGAAGAGCATTGAAATGAACCCAGATTTTGGGTTCAAGTCCTTACCTTACCTCTTCTGAGGGCTGATAGCTGGGTAAGTAAGTTTCTCAGACTTTTCAGCCTAAGCCTCTTCATAATGAGTGTTGTGTTGGTTGCAAAAAATAAAGCTGGGTTGTATGATTTCTACATTTCTATAAATCACAGGGTTTCCTTTATGGAGAAATACTCATCACTAGCAGTCCTAAAATAGGAGCTTAACTTTGATTCATCTTAACATATAGTGCCACTGAGACCCACAGCCAGATTTCTGCTACACCAAAGAGTTTAAAAATAAGATCACTGCAAAAGCCGTAATAATGTGGCCAAGATTGATCTTGAGGTAGTTAGAGAATGATATGACAGAATCAAATCAATTTCCAAAATCCACAGTATAAGAATATCTCAAACTGGGGTCTAAAATCAGACTCTCTGGAGTCTTTGAACATTCAGAGCTTTCTTCTCCCCATTATTTTTCAGTTTTGTTCTGATAAGCTTAAAATGTGACATTCTTTTTTAGTGAAAATTCTCAACTGTAAAATATTTTCGTGTAATATATTTTGGGTTGTTAAATCAGAATTTCTAAAATTGAGCCCTAGGACAAGTTCTATGAGATCTAAGAAATTTCATTTTTCCTTCTAAAAGGGATTCATGAAATTCTACCTTTGAGAAACACTTGATGTATCAGTTAGATTTTGCTGTGTAACAAACCACTCTGAAACTTGTCATTCTGAAACTTACTGGCTAAAATCCAATAGCCATTTATTCATTTCACAACTCTGTGAGTTGGTAATTTGAGCTGAGATCTGCTGGGAGGTTTTTCTGGTCCTGGCTAGGGTCATTCATATGCATCTGTGGTCAGCTGTTGGGTCTTCTAGGACAAGCTGGTTTAGGATGACCTCAGCAGGGATGGCTGGGCATCGCCTCACATCTAGCACATTAGGTGGGCTGGTTCTCACAAGGTGACGGACTTCCTAGAGAGTAAGTGGAAATATGCAAGGCCTCTTGAGCTCTAGGCTTAGAACAGGCACACTGTCACTTCCCATTCTATTAGTGAAAACAAGTCACAAGGGGGATTCAGATTCAAGGGGTGGGAAAACTGGCTCTTTTAGCCCCATTTCTCCCTCATGATGAGAGAAGCAGAAATGTCACATCACAAGGAATTGATGGTCAGGAGAGAGATAGTTGCAGACCTTTTTGCAATTGCAAACAATCAGCCAGATCTATGTGGACCATGCTTGTTAGAACTGGCACCCCACTCCCAGCTGGGGCTGCCTGGGTGGGATAGAGAGTCAGAGGAGGGTTTATGGGCAGTGGCCTGGAATCTGTCTCCTTCACGTTAACTCACGCAGTTCTGGCTTTATCTGCTTTTGTTTGTGTTCATCAGTTTGGATTTGGGATCTTTAAAGGGATTTATACCTAAAATATCTGAAATCAAGAGTATAACACTGGTTGCTCTAAGAAGGTAGAAAGATGAGAGCCCCCTGTGAGTGGGAGTTTCATGGGATATGGAGGACCTGGAAGAGTATGCCTTGAGCAGGAACAGGAAAGAGGAGACTCTTGGGGAGCCAGAGTCCTGTGGGATTCTCTTTGGATACTTAAGCTGCCTGGCATAGTGTCTTGGATCCACCAGGTCATCAATAGGGTGTTTGATAAATCAATGAATGGATGGATGAGTGAGCAGTAATATATTGGAATCTTACCATATTTTCCTGTAACCCCGCTGGTGCTAAGCCTACAATTAGTTGTTTGAAGAACTACTAAGGAAAGAAAAGCTGAAATGAATGGTCTCTTAGATGTGCAGCAAGCTTGAAAGACGGAAACATTACAGTCATAAAATGGTGGATTTGTCTACTATATTTATTTATGTAATCTGCTCTGATCAGAATTATTCTGGGTAACGTATACCCAGCACAACTACAGCTACAGAAAGAGGAAAGGGAGGATAGAAATGCCCAGCTTCAGATAGAACATCCTTGTCCACGGAAGCAGGAAACACCAGTCTGGGCTTCGTTGTATAACCCAGGATTCACATTTTAAGTATCCTTATTCGTTTGCTTTTTAGGCCAGGTTGGGCATTGGAAATATCCTAAACAGACTGGATGTGCGTGACTTTGAAAATGTGTATTGAACCCGAGCTAGCTAATATTTTTCTTTGGTTTTGGTTTCAAATGGGGAAATATGCTTAATTATAGCTTGCATCATCACTTGGAAATTGTAGCATTTAGATGTTGATGTAACTTGCCTGACTGTTAAAGGAGGACTATGTATAGGTAAAGGGACGTATGTAAATGGATCCAAAGCATGTTTGGCAAGGCAGAAAAGCCAGAAGGAAAAGGGGAAAATCACGTTACCTGCCAAACGTTTAGGGGCCGTGTGCCAAATGTTGCCTTCACTTCCTCCAACCTTTTACATAAAACTCTCTTTAAGTTTAGCCTCTGAAATTTTAGAGGAGAAGTGAGAAAGCCTTTGAGTGATTTCAGCACAATTATTTCTGGAAAAACTGCACTTGAATGTATGGTAGCTTCTTCTGTTTGCATTTTAAATGGAGATTGGGCTTAATTTTATATTTAAATATTTGGGGATGCAGATGGGTAATTGCTACAGACTTCGACCTACTGGTCATCTTGTGAATTGTTTCCACTTTCAAATGCAAAGATTTACATCAAAGCAGCCAATTGTATCAGCTATTGGCTGTTAACTGAACTGGCTACAGGCCAACTTTGTTAGCTGTTAGTGCATGATGCTGTAAAACTAGACTCCAAACTCAGTGATTTAAATCAACATTCTTTATTCCCAGGAAGCTGTGTGTCAACTTGGGGTCTGCTGATCTGGATTTGGTGCTGGTTAGGTGGCTGTGCTCCAAGTTTCAGGTCCAACTGGGCTTGGCTGGGAGAGCTGGGCTTGCTGAATATTTATCCTGGGTCTCAGCTAACGGGGAAGCCTTGGCCAGGGGAGTCTCCTCTCATGGCAGATGGCACAGATGCAAGAGAAAGTTGTAATGCGGGAGGTCTCTTAAGGCCTCTGCCCAGAAATGGCACTCAGCCACTTCTGCTCACGTGTCATTGGCTGAAGTAGGTTGCAAGGCCAAGGCCACTGTCAAGGAGTGGCAAATGCACTCTGTTTCTTTCAGTAGGGAACACTGCAAAGTGGCCCTGGGAAAAGAGTGGGTTCAGAGGGGTATTAAGAGTTGGGACCAATAGCGCAATTTACCAGATCAACCTCAAGGAAGATCTTATATCCTCTAGTGCTGATATAAACCCATCAACTGCCAGTCAGGATGAGGCCCTTGAAGGTGCACGACTTTACGTTCCCTAAAAGCAAGACAAATCTTTTCAGGGGGACTTCTCCGATGTGCAGCTGGATGCAAAGGACTTTGGACAGGAAATCAGAAACTAAGTTTATTATGACTTATGGTGTTTGCATTTTTATACACCACTGCTTTCACCACAATCTGAGGATGAATTTTAACAATTGATTTTTCAATGAGTAAATAATGTTCAGAATGATTAGATGAGCAAGACACTTCATTTATATTTATGTGTTTAATAAAGAATAGCTCTGTATCTTTTAAGATCATAACGTGTTTTTAAATTGTGTTTATATATATTTTGTGATCATGATGCTTGAATTTGAATATCAGGAATAGAAAAAAAAACTTGGACTTTGATTGAAAAGTAAGCCACTGAGTCCAAATTTTTTTGGTTTTTGGTTGCTAACATTTGCACCTCTTTTATTTTAGGAGGGAGTCATTTTACTGTTGATTCTAATCCTAGCTTCTTTCACTCTAAGCCCGAGTCAGATGGTTGGTGGCCCAAGGAAGTTGAGGTTTACTTAATGGGAAAATAAGAATATAGTAAGCATATGCAAAATACTAGAAAATTTAAAAATCATACAATCTCCCTTTGGTGCTAGAATCGCTCAGTGAAATAATTAAAAAAAAATCAATATTCATGAGTTTTCCCTTAAAAATGAACAATATACAGTGAGAACTTTTTTGTTTGATAGATAAACTGGGAATTTCATCTATTCACCACCTCCCTAATAATTTTTGTTGTTGGTAATGTGCAATAGTGGTCATTCACTGGGTTAGGGTGGAACCCTACCCAAAGTTTGGTTTGGTTATTGAGGCTGATATTAATATTAACGTGTTAACCCATAATGAAAAAGAATCCGAACAAGAATCTCTTTGCTGTACACCTGAATCATTGTAAATCAACTATTCTTTAATAAGGAAAAATCAAATCAAATCAAATCATTCATAATCTTAAAAAATGCATAGAATCTCATGATTGACCTCTTCTCTCCACAGATTGATGCTCTGCCAGAAATTGTGGAGGCCGTGGAAGGGAAGGTGGAAGTCTTCCTGGATGGGGGTGTGCGGAAAGGGACTGATGTTCTGAAAGCTCTGGCCCTGGGAGCCAAGGCTGTGTTTGTGGGGAGACCAATCATCTGGGGCTTGGCGTGCCAGGTAATTGAAGAACGAAGCAGTAAGTGTATAGAACAGGATGATTGATAGTAAAATAATGCCATGAAACAAGTCAGACTGACTTACCTGAAAGATCTGTGTCTTTTACTTCCTTAGGGAGAGAAAGGTGTCCAAGACGTCCTTGAGATACTGAAGGAAGAATTCTGGTTGGCCATGGCTCTGAGTGGTAAGACTTGGCATCCTCACTTACAACTTTCTTTTCATCTGGGGGTCTTCATGGAGAGAAGTGAACCTGAGGGGGAAGGGGATGGAATCATTTGGAGTGTAATTCAGTTTAAAGTTGGATCCATACTCACAGCTCTAGCACAGAACGCTCTCTGAATGGAGGAATTCCTCATCGTGTGCTGTCTGTAGCTTTTACCTTTGACAGTCTTATTAGGGATATTTTGGCGAGTCTTATTAGTACCTTAAGGGTAGATACTACATCATACTCCTCATCTCATAATGCATGAACGATAAATCTAACTGGCTAGTCAACATCTCCACCCGAATGTCTAAGTGGCATCTCAAACTCTAAAACTAAACTACTGACTCTTTCCATTAAACCTACTCTACCTGCAGACTCAGTTCATGTAAATCCCATTGTTTCAGTTGCTCCGATCAAACATCCTAAGTCACTCTTGACTCCTTGTTTCTCTAGTCCCATCACATCCAAAGAGGTGCTATCTGTAAAGGAGACCTCACTCATCACCTCCACTGCCACCATCCTGGCCGGAGACTTCATCATCTTTCTTCATCTTGGATATATCCTTCCCACTGGTATCTCTCTTTCCTTAGATATTTCAAGTCAGCCTGTCTGTCGTTGCTCACATCCCTGTCCCAGTCTATTCTGATCCCAGGGTCACAACGATCCTTTTATTTATTTTTTTAATTGAAGTATAGTTATTTACAATGTTGTGTTAGTTTCTGGTGTACGTCAAAACAATTCAGTTTTGCATATATATATGTATATTCTTTTTCATATCCTTTTCCATTATAGGTTATTACAAGATATTGAATATAGTTCTCTGTGCTAGACAGTAGGACCTTGTTGTCCATCTGTTCTATAAAGAGTAGTTTTTATATGTTAATCCTAAACTCCTAATTTGTCCCTCCCTGCTCCTTCCCCTTTGGTAACCATAAGTTTGTTTCTACGTCTGTGAGTCTCTCCCTGGTTTGTAAATAAGCTAATTTGTATCATATTTTAGATTCCACATATAAGTGATATCATATGATATTTGTCTTTCTCTGACTTACTTCACTTAGTATGATAATCTCTAGGTCCATCCATATTGCTGCAAATGGCATTATTTTACTCTTTCTTATGGCTGAGTAGTATTCCATTGTATATAAAAACTACATCTTCTTTATCTATTTATCTATTGATGAACATTTAGGTTACTTCCATGTCTTGGCTACTGTAAATAGTGCTGCTATGAACATTGGGGTGTGTGTATCTTTTTGAACTAGAGTTTTCTCCAGATATATGCCCAGGAGTGGGATTGCTGGATCATATGATAACTCTATTTTTAGTTTTTTCAGGAACCTGCATACTGTTCTCCATAGTGGCTGCACAGATTTACATTCCCGCCAACAGTGTAGGGGTGTTCCCTCTTCTCCATACCCTATCCAGCACTTATTGTTTGTGGATTTTTAATGATGGCCAGAATGATCCTTTTAAGTATTAACTCAGATCATATCAGCACTTTTCTGATCAGAACCCTCCAATGGTTCTCGATTTATTGAGAGTAAATACCAGAACCCTCTGATGGTCTGTGAGGGCCTATGTGCTTTGACCTGTGTCACTGCTCTGACTTTGGCTCCTACCACTGTCACCCTTGCTTATTCTGCCCAAGCCACATTGGTCTCCTTGCTGATCCTTGACCACATCAGATACGTTTCAGCCTTAGGGCTTTGGCCTTGGCTGTTCCTTCTGCCTGGATGCTCTTTCCCCAGATATCTACCTGGCTAACTCCCTCATGTCCTTCAAGTCACGCCTACTTCCTACTTCCTCACAGGGTCCCATCCTGACCACCATATTGACAATGGCAGTCTTTCCTGCACCCATTCAACTTCCAGTTTTTTCTTCCCTGCCATTATTTCATTATTTTTCTGTAGTACCTAACATCCTCTATAGATCATCTATTATATAATTTATTTTTTAAATTACATGCATTAGGTATTATCTGTTTCCTCTCTAAAATGTAAGAATTATCAAGATCCCAAACGTAAGGCAGGGATCTTGGTCTGTTGCCCTCACTGCAGTATCCCCAGTGCCTAGAGCAGCACGTGACATGTAAACAGTAAATATTTGCTGCTGGAATGAACAAGTAAATAATCATCATTATCACTAGTGACTATTTTGAATTTGACTCAGAATGGACCTCCAGATTCAAAGGGTCATCTTGAGTCAATTATCAACTCCCCACTTTTGAAGGTAGGAGGGCTTCCTTTTCTGTGATCCGTATCACCCAGATTGTCCTCATAGGTAGGGTTCTGGAGATCACTGGTCTGCTCTCTCCTGGGCTGAAGCTGTGTGGATGCAGTATCAGTGAGAAGAATGCCATTCTGTGAATCCTCACTCTGCATTTTAATTTGCTACAGACATATCCTCAAAGAGAGTTTTCAGCCACTGCCTCTCTATTAAATGTGGCAGAAAGAATATGCTCTTTGTGTTAATAAAAATATGTGCCAGTCATTCTGTGTTAAGGACTGTTTAGGTAATAAAAATGGTCTCATGCCACATAAGATTTGGCAAGCCTACCTTGAATCATAAACCTTACATTTGTCAAGTTTCACATTCCTGGGGAAAACGATTACCTGCCTGATTATTATTGCATTCATTTCGTATTAAATGTATGCGTTATTTTTTTTCAGGGTGCCAGAATGTGAAAGTCATCGACAAGACATTGGTGAGGAAAAATCCTTTGGCCGTTTCCAAGATCTGACAGTGCACAATATTTTCCCATCTGTATTATTATTATTATTATTTTTTTGGCATGTATTACTTGACAAAGAGACACTGTGCAGAGAGTGACCACAATCTGTAATTCTCCACTTCGATACAAAGGGTGTCCTTCTTCTCCAACAAAACTGCAATCCCTTGCTATTTTAAGTTCATTGCTTTTGACTTTTCAATGGGTGTCCTAGGAACCTTTTAGAAAGAAATGGACTTGCATCCTGGAAATATATTAACTGTTAAAAAGGAAAACATTGAAAATGTGTTTAGATAGCGTCATCCCCTGGCAGGCTAACGTGCTGCAAAACAAAAGGTATCCCAGGGTAAGACTGGAGGTAGCTCATGTGGAGTACAAAGATAATGATCTCACTGTTTATTAACCCGCATTGTGTTGGGATTTCCTTAAAACCGTGTTCTTAAATTGTCAGTGCAGGTTCAAAAGACTGAGAGTGCCTTGGAGAAACAGCAGGTTTGGATTCCTAACACTGAGGAGATGGTGCTTGATAAAACTGGGATACATTGGTGATAATTTGTGATTTTCTAAGTACTTTTTTGACACCCTGAGCTATGCTCCTTCTTTGAATGCAGATTTCCATTCACATCTTTAGTATCTTTAGTATATCTGAGTATTTTATGATAGAGATGGCTTCTTAGTCAGAGAGAAATAAAGCGATTTTTGAAAAGATTCTACCTGGTCCATTTGTAATAAAATGGAATTCAACTGTTTTGATCCCTGAGCCCGAATGTCTTCCCTGTTCACCTTATGTACACTTGTTAATTTTCTTATACCTCGTAGACCCTCTTCGTTATCCCTTTGCTTCTTTCTCGCTCACAGTCATGGCCAGTGACGTGATGTGCGAGGCCCCCTGCCAAATGAAATGATGGCCCCTAATTCAAATAGCATGAAAAAGAACTTTCCCTTTCTTTCAAGGTTTTTCTCTTAACCTGCCATGGTAGCTTTTATTTGCTATTGAATGTCATGTTTCCTGGGGCATGGGGGTACTCATGGGGCAAGTACAGACCCTCACAGGGGTCTGAACATCACCCTGTGATCTGTCCTGACTCAGAGTGGAGGGTGGGGGTGGACAGAGCCACTGTCACTGGTCAGGTGGGTGGGCCATTAGCCAAGGTCTTGTCTAGGGGAGGTGGGGAGGTGGGGAGGTGGTGGGAGATGGGACAATGTGGCTCCAGGCCCCCCAGCACATGACCCATGGTCCTGTCATCCTTTACGTATAAAATACAAACTCAAAATTATTAAGAATTCAAGCCAGCAACAGAACATTAAACTCAAGCACGAGGCCCTCTTTGGGGTGTGGAATCCTGTGTGACTGCACTGCCTGCCTGTCCATGAAGCTCTGGTCAGATGACTTTCATTTATTCCCAAATCAGGTGTTTGACAGCTGGGAGGGAAACTTAGCAGCCAAAGTAATTTTGAAATTGTCTTCTCACCAGCTTGTTGGTTGTTCATTTACTATAAAGTACTGAATGAAACAATTTAGAGAATCACTACCTTAAAATACGATCACGATAATTATGTTTTATTATTTTATTATAATGTTTTATTCTCAGATCTCTCTGCCTCTCTCTCTGTCATTGTCATTCTGTCTCTCTGTCTCTATCTCTCCATCTCTTTCCCTTCTCCCTCCTTCTTTTTTTTCCTTTAAATGCTAGGGCTTTCATAAATACTATAATGGACACAAACATAGATCTTTCTTTCTGAAATTGTATCATTATATCTAGGTCTGATAAAGAAGAATCATTTAGTCTGATTAAAAAGGAAGAGTTATCCCTTAAGTTTTTCTCCAACTACCAAGAAGGAATATTACTGTCATATTCTATAACTGTTTTGTACTTTTCCAATTACTATTAATCTCAATTAACAGTAAGTACCTCTTGGATCCCTCCAACTGATTCAGGGGTGCACCTGCTGTTAGCAAAGAAGGTCCACTTTGGCTCCATCCTCGTATGTGGTTGCTGAAAACCTGATAACTTCCCCAGCAAATGGAGGTCCACACATGGTGTTTTAAGTAAGTTTTATGAGAATGGGGGTTAGTGGTCTTAATTGGTAACTTTCTAGACACATTTATGACCCCCATGCTACCTCCTTGAATGCAGATTTTCTTCAGAGTTGTAATGTATTTTCTTCAGAGTTGTAATGTAGTTGAATGCTTTATGATGTATGTTCTTTGCATAATCAGAAAGATACGAAGTTGTTTTTACATTTTTTTTTTGAGTGTCTCCAGTCCAGTTGTAAGAATGGTAAAACCAAAACCTCCTGACGTCTGAGACAGGAATGGGATGTGTTGGGTGGATATCTGTTTCTAAGGATTTTCTCACTTGAACTTGAAAGAAGTTCTTTGAGGAAGACAACTGATTTTTCTGTTCCTGAGTTTCTTAAAATATGTAATAGGAAACACGTAGTTTAATATAGGCCAAGTCTGCTTTTCTTGTATGTTTAGTGTATCTGATGCCCCAAAGAAGGGCTCCTCAAACTGGAGAGAGTGTCATAATCACCTGGAGGCTATGGGGCCCACACCCATAGCCTTGGATTCAGCAGGTCTGAGGTGGGGCCTGGGAATCTGCATTTCTGATGAGCTCCCAGGTGAGGCTGGTGCTGCTCTTCCAGGCATCACACTTTGAGAACCACCGGTCAAGTCTAGAGCAAGGAGCATCAAGTCTGATTTGCTAAGCAGGTCATGTAATGAGCCAGCTGTTGGGCACGGACCCACCTAAAAAAGGTCACTTCTCAGCCAGCTGCTTCTTCTTGTTGAAACTGATTTCTTATTGAAGCACAAAGTACTTACAGTGCTGTGTGTTCAGTGTGCACATTTGTCACAGGTGGTGGCATTTTACACATACACCCACGTGACCACTACCACCCAGATCAAGATTTGGAACTTTTCAAAACATCATCCCCAAAGTATCGCCTCTACCAGAAGCCACCTTATGCTAATTTCCATCACCCATGGCTGCTCTTCATAGAAGTGGAACCACACCATACATACTGCTGTTTTTGGTTTTGTCTGAAGTTCATTCACACTGTTGAGCCTGTCAGTCATTAGCTCTGTTTACTGCTCTGTAGGGATCCAGTGCATGAACACGCCGTAATGTATCGATTCATTCTCCTCATGTTGTGTGTTTGGGTTGTTCGCGGTTCTTCTGCCGGAAGCTGGTTCCAACTGATTTTAGTGAAAATGCAAGTTCAGTGTTATTTTCAGATTTTTTTTTTCAAGAAAAGCTGGACATCTACATTGTTATGTGAAGATTTTTCAATGTTGGCAAATATATAACATTTTCAACATTGAGCAGGTCATGTTAGACTTGGGTCATGGCCCATGAGTCACAATTTCTCAGCGCCTGTAACATCTTGTCCTCACAGATGCTTCCTTTGTGGTGAAAATCACTCTCATGTCCCTCCACAGAATCATGCGTGAGATGTGCAGCAGTGATGGATGCCCACTAACGGAGTTCATCAGAATCTCTTTTGTTTAAGCTTGCTTATGTTATGCTACCTGGAAGAATGTGGATGTGAAATAAACTTCCTCCTCTCCACCAGGCTTGGGGAGTCCAGGATCCCAGGCCTGCAGGAATGAATCAAACAGTACTGGTTCCTGAGTGTGCAGTTTGCAAACTGTATCTGTGTCATTGAGGTATTATTCATTCATTTGTTTATCTTGCCAAAACATTAGCGTTTGTGAAACAGCTTTAGAGGGCTGTGGCGGATTAGTATAGCATGAAAGGAAGTTGTGGCTTGTTCTCAAACAGGGAGAAAAGACCTTTCATTGTAAAATTCATAATTTATTTATTGTCTGATGGACTGTATTGCATGTCCGTTGCATAGCAACAAAATAAAGTTTGTCTGGTTAGGAACATCTGAAGGTTTCTTACAACATAAAGATAGAGGATGCTTTCTGAACTATATTTGCTTCAATGTGTGCTCCGTTGCATACCAATTATAGAAGAACATCAGGATAAGATTTATTTTAGGTAATACAAATGTTAACACAAATGGTAGAAGAGTATTATTGTGTGTTTATGTGGTGGGGAATCTTATCTGTTTAAAAAGATGCAATTTCCTGTCAGTATCCAAGTCTAACTTGAGCAATCTGTATCTTCTTTCCTCCCTAATGTGGTTGCCCAGAGATATTTGGGGGAAATAAGAAATGCTTATTTTTATCTGGTTATCTGTTTTCCTACTGATATTTTTCTGAATATCATTTCAGATAGTAAGCATAGGTTCAACTGAAAATTTTCCAGCATCTTCTGTAAACCAAGAATCCTGTTACCCTGAATGATGCCAAAACAAGGGCTGGAATTCCAGTGAGCAATAAATTTGATTTTGTTTGTTCATTTGCTTCAGCCCCATTGGGAAAAAGGTTCTGGCGTGGTTTCCCACCTGTGTTCTCTGGTTAGATCATCTATCTTTAAAGCTGATTTGTTTTCCAGGATAGTCAGACTCCTGAGTCTGTTTCTAGCAGGCGGAGTCTTCCAGCTAACGTGGTTGGTAGTGCTATGCTTCACATGATATGCTAGGGCTTTAGTACCAACTTTGCTAATTGAAGGTCAAGGCCAGCCCACCCCAAAGCACCGGGTTAAGACCCCGAAGAGCTGAGTGACTGTCCACGTGAAACATTATTTAACCTTAGGACCCTGAGAGTCTCAGCTGTGAAATGAGGGCGCAGAGTGGTGAGATGTATTTTTTATCTTTGAATTTCAATGCCTTCAGCTGAGGTAATGCTACATGTCACATGGCCCACAATTTAAAAACAGAACCATGCCTAGCACACTGTTTTCATTTTAATTTAGATATGAAAAAAGCCCAACTTAACCAGCATATATCTCATAACCATTATTAACATATTATTAACATTGCCCTCCATTTTCCTATGTTTGCTTTACTAACAATGTTCTAATAATAGTAATATCAGTGCTTATTATACATTTTTAATTTATTCTATTAAAACAAGCATTTAAAGATTCTTATTATCCAGACCAGCACTGTCCCATGAATGTTTTGTGATCATGAAACTGGTGTCTGTCTGTGCCTTCTAATATAGCAGCTAATATCTGCTGTATATATGGCTATTGGGCACTTGAAATGTGCCCAGTATTGAAGGCTTCACTTGATTTAATTCTAATTATTCTTAATGTAAGTAGTCACATGTGGCCAGTTGGTATAGTATGGGATAGCACAGATCTAAATATGCAGAACAATTTTAGGCAGAGGAGAGACTTTATCCAACAGACTTAACACCAGCCTTGCTACACGGTTACCCTGGGCAAGCCACATAAAATTTTTTCAACATAGCTCTCCAATTTGAAAACTAAAATGTTACAGCAGCTCTTATCTGTATTGTGGGCACATTCCTTGCAGTAATACATGTAATAATGTTTAAAATTATTTGGAGAAAAATACTATACTGATCTAAAGCAGCTTTGGTTTTGTTTGTTTGTCTGTTTGTTTTTCTTATTAATCTTTTCATTTATGGCTTCCTGGAAAGAGCCCAGAAATTTTGTCTGAAGTCTTGAGTTCCTGGCTTGGACTAGCCACTGAATGAACACATCATCTTGAGAAAATAATCCTGAACTTTAACTTTCATCCTTTAGGTGTGAGAGTAATATCATTAATCTATAGTATGTAATAATGAAGAGTGATGGCCTCTTAAACTAAGAAATGATGTATGTGTAAGCTATTGTGTAAACGATTGTAATAAGAATACATGGTATGTAGTGTAACGGCTGACATCTTGAAAATCTGAAAAGTGTGAGCCAAGTTTGTTAGACATAGTGAAATATGTCCTTTTGAGTAGACAAAATCCTGTACCCTAAATAGCCAGCTGGCACAATAAAGAGCCTTTCTCTAAGGAACTTTGGCATCTCTTTGATCCAGCAGCACAGATTCCTTTACCATATGAACAAGTAGCATTGCCCAAGTCAAGAACACACTTCTGGTTCAGATTTTCCTTTATTGTTGATACCATGTTATATGGTTTTAATATTAATGAGCAAACCTCTCAGATTTTTTAAAAGTTTCTGGATAATAGTAGGCAATAGTTTCACCCTAGTCAAGAATATATTTTTGGTTTTAATATTAGTTATTATAACCATGCTGTCTAGTTTAAATATTAATGAGCGATACCACTCCAGTTTTTTTTGAGAGTTTCTGAAAAAGTTATTTAATATAATGTCTGTCATGGTGTGGAAATTTAAGTAGTGATTTTAAAAAAAAATGCACTAAAAAAGCAGTCAGGAAGAAACTCTTTCAAAGAATTCTTTAATAATCTAACTGAATAAAGTTAAAGTTCACTGTTTCCAACATTCCCAATCACATATCTACGAAAAAAAAATGCAACAACACAACAAACCAACAAAAATACTTGACGACTTCAGCATTAGTAAACTGTTAATCTACCAGAAAAAGAAGAAAAAACATTAATTTATGCAACAGTTAAATATTCATGATTATGGGCAGGGCAGTTTATATGAAAGCCAGAATTCATAAATTTGAAAATGCAACCATTGGATTGACTGGTGGTTTTGTCTACACAACCACATAAACAATTCGCCTACTTTCCACTAAGCTGACCAGATGCTTTGTTGTCATGTAAACATGATCTAAATGAAATCCACAGATTTCCCCCCAAACCTTATTTTAGCTAAACGTTTCTTGGCTAATCTTCTTCCAGGTCTGTTAACAATTTATCCAGAATGATTTGATTGGCTTTCAAGTCTTTGGCCATTTCTTGTCCATCCTTTATTGGGCAGGCAAATGATGGAGAAAATGATGCAAGGACAAGCAAATAAACACAGAAAGAAAGATCTTTGGAAAGCGAGACACTCCCCACAGTTGTTGGCCTTTTCTCAGGAAGGGAGTGGTTAAGAGGGCATGGGAGGGTAATGCCCAAACTGCCTCCCCCTGTGAGATGCCTCCTTCCAGGAGTTCAAGAATGAGAACCTCTTCCTACTCTACTAAATATCCTCTCTGTTAACACTCGTACTTCCAAAGTTCTTCCAAGTCTTCAGGTAAGTAAAAAGTAGAACATATATTTTTAGAAAAGTTAATTTGAAAAGATATATGATGCATTAATTACAAATATTAGCCTCTAAAAATTTTCATGAAAGTTTATATTCTTGTCGCTTACCCAAATCTTCCTGATGATGGAGGTTCACGTGGTCTTCCAATTTTTTGACTTTGTGGGAGAGAGGGAGGTGAGAGATGATAGAACTAGAAGAACAGCAGCAACAAAGTAAAGGTATCTAGTAAGAATCCATCTTTTCATTTCAATTTATTTTATGTACTGCTTATCCATTGGGGCTTTTGACACTCATCCAGAAACATAACATAAATTAAGTATTCTAAGTATTTTGATCCAATATCAGAGCCAAGGTGATTTCCCATTCTAGATTCATTTATAGTCTTGCTTCCACCAAACCCAAGGTTAAGAATGAAACTGAGAAATATCAGATCCTGTTGAAAAACACTCACGATCAGACCTTGTCTGCTCTGTTGAAGCAGCTCAGTCATGAATAATTACATTTGTCACTGGCTATCACATAATAATATATCAGTTACTAAAATGTACTATTCTTTAAAAACTTTTAATTGGTGCCATGTGGAGAGCACACAGCATGGTAAAGAAGCCTGAAAATCAAGTCACTGAAGTGAAGGTGACATGTGATGACCTTTACTCTCTTACATGCTGTTAAGTCAACATATGCGTAAACTTACACCATGTTGTCCTAAGGACAAAACAAATACCAATAAAGAAAAAATTAATGAGGACATGGATCTAGAAGCTGGATTGTCATGTCTGTGAAGGCAAGGAATCTGTCTTGTTTTTTGCTGTATTACCAGCATCTTATATGAAAAAGTGTAGTTATTCAATAAATATTTGTTAAATTAATTAATGAAAACTTATCAGGGATACTATGGAAAAAAATTTTAGAACCAACTCGAACATTCTATACTTGGCATCAAAACAGAGCAAATACTTAAAGCATTCCATTAAGAAAATTTAAAATCACACTATTCAATGGAAAATTCTAAGAATTCTGATTTTATACATGAGTATTTTATAATCCTAAATTGCTATTGTAAAATTGAGTTCGATTTTCCAAACAGAAGTAAAAAGGCATGTGATTAAAATATTAAGAAGTATAATTTCCTCAAGGATATATTTCATCATTTAAAAATGTCTTTGATTACATTTCTGTAGCAAAAGGCTACCAAATTGAGATTGATAAATTGTTGAAATGCCACAAAGTCAGGGAATTTTAGAGTTGCTCGGAATATGTCAGATTACATGGCCAAATGCTACTTACATGTTTCCTATGGGCAAACCCTAAGATCCCTGTCCAAGACCCCTGAATAAGGGGGTCTTGGCCATACAAGTTGGATGATGTGGGTACATCACACATCAATTTTGCAATAGTTACTCCTTAAAAAGTGTCAAGTAATTAATACTTCTTTAGTCCTTCTGAGAAAATTGATACTTGTTTAGGCATCCTAAACAATGTCCCACTGAGGTTTTATGACTCCTGATGCTTTGTTGAAAAGAGCAAGACACAACTTGAATTGGATCAAGCAATAGGAGGGGTTTTTAGTATCTCATTAAATCACAGGACGTGTCTCACCACCAAGCCTCAGGAAGAACATGAATGAGGTTGGGTCTTGGGAAACCTGGGTCAAAGAATTTGAAAGTATCAAGGACTCATTTTGCTTTATTCCCCCTTTGGTTCTCGCAGAATTTTAGCTTTCTTGCTAGCAACCTCAACTTAGTAAGTCACACACAGCTCTCTTGATTCATATCTCCTGGCTCTGCCACCAAGAATTCACTGTGCTTGTTCCAGCTCCAGTTCAAGGCTATCTGACAGCCGAACTCTGAGTTGCTTGCGTACCCCTTGACCAATCAAACATGGTCAGGGAGAAGAGGTACAATATAAATATAGGACTACGTTAAATCCTAAATATTGTGGTGTGGAAAGAGGGAAGAGAAGGGGCACTGTTGCTTCTAGAGTAAGAAATTTGGGGTGGGGGTAACAAAACAATAGGTGTTCCCTGTAGGAACAACAAATTTTTTTTTTTTAGTGTATCCCATACAATATTTGGGACACACTCATCCTAAAAAAATACTTATCTGATACTCAAATTTAACTTGGCACTCTATATTTTTTTCTATGTGTGTGTGCTCACTTTGTGGGCCTCCTTACAAATTAACTAATGTTTTCTGTTCATATTTTCATTAAAAAAAAAGAAACTTAGGAAACACATGGGTTCTTTGACCTTAATCTTATAACACCTGAAGAGTTCAGCATCACTTGGCAACTGGGAAATTTGAAGCTGGCCAGGGAATTGTCCGGAATCCCACAGTGAGTAGTGTCTTACTTTCTTTGCTTGACCACGTATCAGTGATCCAGAAACACACTGTCAGCTTCAGACCACAGAATGTTTGATGGAAGTTTAACATGTTATCCCAAGGCCAGTGTGTTCTTGCAAATTTAGCTTCTCCCCTGCTTGACTATTGAAGTGCACAAATTAACCATGTACATTTAAAGTTAAATCTTGTGGTTTGATAAAACATATCTGCCTATTAATGTAGCTGAAGTCTTATATTAAAGAAATCTAATTACCTTTGTTAAACTAGGTATTTTCCATAAATATTTGAGTATGTCTACAATTACTATAATACGGAACTGAAGTTCTAAGGAATGCAATGAGAAATTCTAAAAATCAGCCCTTTCATCTTTAGTTTGGGAAACTGACCCAGAAGAATCAGCCAGCCAATAGTACCTGAGCTGGAGATAATTGATGAAGTTTTAATAACAAAATAAATCAAAGTACATGGCAAGAAATTTTTTTAAAAAACCTTGTTTAATGCAAATTCTTCTCAGAATACTCCACATCAGTTTAAACAGCATCTGTAGAGTTCAGGTAACTATTACTTCAAAAAATTATGAACTTTGACATGGTACAACTGTATTTTCACATTGCAATGTGGAAGGAGCTGTATGAAACAAGAGTGGTACAGAGGCTTATCAAGTTCACCAAACAGTGAAAGGCATTCACCGCAGAGAAGTTGGAAATCAGCTGGTGTCACGAAACCCTAAAGCCAAAACCAGTGTGTTGAAGTTACTGTTCTACCGAGGTGTTCCTCTCTAACATTTGTGGACACTGAGCCCATGGAAGTTGTCTGTAGATTAATTATCTTGATCCTACTATTAGGAGGTGAGCATACGTCAGTAGAGAGAACCAACAGTTGGATATCCAGCATCCACCAAGTTGTTTCTCAGAAGCAAAGTAGAGAGAATCAACCTGTTTGCCCACAACAGTCCCAGTTTTATATTCATTACTCTCCCAGTGTCAGTGTCCTATTTACTCCCAAAGTCTCCCAGTTTAGATGATAAATCATGTGGGCCATTTTGATGGAACAATAGGAACCTGTACTTGTGATATGCCTTGACTGATCCGAAGTTCTCTAGCACTGTTGAAAATTCTAGCTGTGCACTTAAACAGATGAGGTCTTGGTGGGAAACATGCAGTGTTCTTGGAGAAGCCAGAGGAATGAAAGAAAGGCCAGATCCCAGGAAGTGGTTTTTAATATGTAAATAGACCTTTAAAAACAAAGAAATGTAAAAAGAAACAAAAATCTTCAGTTGCTTGTGCCTAAGATCAACATATAGAATCATAAGTACACAAGATTTTACAGGCCATTATTGAATCAGGGTACCTTATTCCCTGATAACAGAAGAGTAATGAGTTTCTAATTGGAGTTCTTTTCGACATTGTGATGGATGTGCTTTGAAAAAGAGTTTCATAGAGAGGGATCAACAATGGAGTCTCCCCTCTGCTACTTCCAGATCAGGAGTGCTCAGTCCTGGGAAAGGAGGAGGGGGAGAAGAAATGCTTTTCTGCCCTGCTCTAACTCATCTGGCCTCCCCAAATGTCTCTGGATATGTATGCCAATCTATCAGTCCTGTCTAATGTCTAGTTTTTCCTGCAGAAGGTCATTGCCTTTGACTCTCTCCAACAGCTCTTCATCAGGCCTTATTCTGGGAGGGCTGGAGCCAGGGAGAATACAGTTGAGCACTTGCCTCTGGCTCCCAGTCTGGCCCTGGCTAGGCTAGACTCCAGGATGAAGACAGAAATGGGATCCAGCCATGAGTATCTGTTCCAGTTAGATTTCTCGCCAGGCTGGGACCTGGTCCCTGTTGGAACACCTGAGTTCCTGCTCTCCTATCTTCCGTCTCTATGGTTTGGTGGTTTAGACAATTATTTCCACTGTCAGATATGTCATCTTACCCAAGATGGCTGAACCCAGAAACCTACAGAGCAGTGATTATAGGAAATTTTGATCTGCAATTGTTATTTAAAATTCAGAAATAGAGTACATTCCCCAGTAGATTCTTCCAAGTATGGCTCTTGGAGTAACACTTCTTAAAAATGATCCTAATGTCCTAGGATTACCCTGCTAACTCATACATGTAGGTAACATTTCTGCAGAGACAAGGACAGACCAGATGTTCGGTTTTGAATGAAACACACTGACAGGCAAGATCAAAAAGAGAATATTGTACAATGACAACATTTATCCTGTATCTATAAAAACATATTTTATTTATATTTATTAGCCATTGGAGACTGATTCATCAATTCTTTATTTACTACCATCCAGTCTCTTGTTTCCATTTACAATTTTCTTTCTACTTAGCTTTTATTTGGGTGAGAGGATCTGGAAATTTCAACAAAAATTCCACATTCTAAAGAGCTAATTTGTGAGAAATCTGGATTACAAGATGACCAGCTCCATCCCAGGCTACATGACAGGTTCAGTTTTTATGTCTTTATATCTCAGCATCGAAGACCTATTTGAAGTTGTCTTTTATTCAAAAGTGTTTTCCAACATCTCCCTCCAGCACCTGTCCAGGTGACTAACAAAACAGCAGAAACAGATCAAAGCTGTGATTATTTGCCCCCTTCTTCACACAATAAATGCCTCAAGTATCTGTCTGTCATGTCAAAAGAAAAAAAAAAAGAAAGAAAAAAGAAAAGAAAATCTGCAACCATCATAACCATTGATCTATGCTACCAATATTTTGAGCTACTAACACATTTCCCCTTTATGTCAAGGCATCTGAAAGTTTCAAGCTTGGCAAAGTAATGTTTTTCTTTTTCTTCTTCTATAATCCCAGGGTAAACATTAAGCAGACAGCATTTCTGCTTTGAGCATTAAAGGAAAGAAAGAAAAAAAAAAAAGGACTGAGTTTGAAAAGCCTACTCGTACACTTCGGGGATTTCGGAAAGTGTCCTTTGGCTGGGAGCTGAGTGGAGAATCTGCCATTCTGTCGATGGGCCGGGAGGGCAACCGCATGGCCTCATTCATAACTTCACAGCTACTGCAAATATCAGCTGATGAATATTTATGTTATCCCTGGCTCGGACCCGAAAGACAAACAGGGGAAAAAAAAACGAAAGCTAGGAAAAGGTCGTCTGAACTCTGTGGGATTTTTTACCAACACTTTCCATGCGCGAGCAGTAAGCCCTGAATGAAGTCATTCTGTTCGGGGCCCTGGCACAGGAAAACACAGTCTGTTCATTAGCGCCCCGCACTTTGTTTGAACCTTGTACATTCATGGGGTCCTGAAAGGGAAACCCTTCTCCTTAAATCAAACACACAGGATATAGAGCGACCTTAGTATTGGTTTTTTTTCTTTTTTTTTCCCTTGGTAAATTATTGCAAATTGCTCAACGTAGGGTAACTTCAATGGTTCGAACAGAGAGTAAGTCAGTGAAGGAGAGCTTTTCAGCACAAAAAAAGGACAGTTCCAGGCCAGGTGAATATTTTGCAGAGTTAAAGTTTCAGAAAAATATTGTTAAGTATGTATAAATAATAGAATTACATAACTCTTCTAGTATCCTAGTAGAGCAAATTATTTTATATATATTTTATATACACACACACACACACACACACACACACACACACACACACACACACACACACTATGCTCTACACCAGAAATTAACAAAACAGTATAAACTGCCTATAGTTCAATTAAAAGAAAGAATCAAATCTTAATCACCTGGGGCTTATTATTTAAGTTCTCTCTCCTTTTAACTGTTCTTTGCCCATCAGAGCCACCTTTATCTCTGGCTGCCATTTTTGCCATCTTGACCACCTCCAAGTTGACCAAAGCAATGGAAACAAGAAAAGGAAACTTGCCAAGATGAGAAGATTTTTCCACCTGCTCATAACCCTATCATCAATTCTAGTTCAGGAGAAGAAGCTCAAAACTTTGGCTAAGATGACATTTGTGACCACCTTGTGGATTTCAATGGCAGGCAGGCCCATCCTGTTACGTTCTCACACTCAGGCAAAGGCAGGTGCCTTCGGTGGGGGTATCCAGGAGTGTTTCGCTGAGATGGGGATGCTGTGCAGATGATTCATTACATGCTTCCAGGAGACATGGGGAAGTGGCGGAGGGGGAATAAGATACAGAAGGGGAGATGTCAAGAAAGGGAAATTCCAGCCTCAGCTGGATTCTGAAAGGAGCTTTGGAGCATTAATTGTATTTGACTGTTTGTCCCAACTTGAGATAAGGGAATTGGACTTTCCTCCTGCACTAGTCAGATGTTGGCAAAGGCCTGCCCACTAGTGGGTGATGGGAGGTGATGTGGGTGACCAACCATCTCAGCTTGTCTGGGACTGTCCTGCTTTTAGCACTGAAAATTCCACACCTTAGGAGATCCTTCAGTCTCCAGCAAAGTGGGCTGGTTGGTCACTCTTGGAAGATGTAAACTCCCAGATTCCTCTGGCTCTCTGGGCAGCAAAGTGGCTCTAGTAGTCCAAGGTCAGCCTTCTGCAGGAAGTCACAGGTGCAAGCCACAGGAAGCAAGGCCACCAAGGCTTGTGGGTGGATCAGCATGTAGACACGGCATAGGGAATTCAAGGACCTTTGGATGGAGCTCAGATGTCTCCCCTACAGTAGTCACTTCCTATAACCAGCTCTCTAAGCAACAACTGGATATCACTTTAGATGTAGGATCGAGGGCTGGAATTTCAGGTCAGGTATTTATTTCATCCTCCACATAAAGTTCTACATCACAGTGGGACTTAATGGCTCCAGCGTGTAAGTTTAGCACTAGTCAGGACGTACAAGCAGATTTTATGACGAGAGTACTAACACTTGAATGAAATCGGGTACCAACCCACAAGTTAGAAATGTACAGAGGAAACTTGAACAAAATATCTATAGATACCATTTGGGTAGGACACAGTAAGCAATTCCCCTTCGTCAGTGTGTCTCCTTCAACGTGTGGCTTCCCATGATGCTGTGATGTTTGATTGTGAAAGTGCATCACATGCATGAGGTGAGGACAGAGGGTGAACACTCCCAAGATCCATGCCCAAGATCCATGGAGTCCTGTAGTTTTTTTGATTTAACTTCTAAGAATTAACAATAACTGCCCAAAGTTAATAATGAATAATCTGCAAAATTTACCTACCCACCCCTCCAACCCACCCCTGCCTTTCTTGGGTTCCAAATTAGAGTCAGTTTTTTTTTCTTCTTGTGTCCCTCTCTTGGTTTATAAAAATAAAAAAGAGTTAGGGAGAAGTTGGTCAGTTTACTAGCTTGGGCAGATATACTTGGTCAAAGGTGTGTGCTTTTAATTCTGTTTGTTGTCAGTGATAGCTGCCTCAAATTTCACACTTGGTTCTTTCCCTGTTTTTCTCAGCTTTTGGAGACTCTTATAAAGCAGGCCCACCCAGGGGATCTGTTATAGGAGTGCTTCCTTCTGCCTGCAGCAACACCGTATCCACGTGAGAGGATGAGGTCGCGGACAGCCCATCTGTATCACTGCTTAGGAGAAACAGAGATTCAAAGAAATGGTTTCCTGCTAAATAGCTGTAAACGCACCTGGTATAATATTAGAATTTTCATTATATGCAAAGATTTTCACCATTGCTCAGTTCATTGAGAAAACAGCCAAGGTGCCAGCTTCTTGGTAATCCTTAAACTCTTTCTGAATGTCAGTTCAAGTTGCTATTTGATCTTAATTTTCAGCTAAGGGTCCCCTTACCTTTTGCTAAGTTCCCACCACAATGAAACATCAGAATGCTCTTTGGATAATAGGGGTAGAATGAGGCCTAAAATAAGGAGAGGGATGGGAAGTAATAAAAGCATGTTATCCAGAAAAAAACTAAAGGGGTGCTATTTCTGAGTTATTTATTATGAATATTATGGAAGGGCAAAGATTGATGGTTGAGTATGGACAAATTCACTAAAACTGAGAACCATAAAACTATGACCAAGCTCTTGAAGCTATAGAGAAGTGAATTTATGGCATGCTAAAAGAATAATATTTATTGAAACTCTACAGTAAAAAATTGGTGCGGATGAAAAATATGGCTTAGGTTTGTGACATTTTAGCCCTCATTTTACTATTGGTTTTGAGGTTTGAAGGAGAGCTTACCTAAGCATTTAAGCCACTGGTTAAGTAAGTGATTTTATGTGTATCTTCAGACTTTTATACGACCAATGTGACCAATTACTCGAATGCATAACACAAATGAGGATTCTGGGTCATGGCATATTGTGTTCACCAGATAAAGATTTGTTAGATAAGTGAACATTTTTTTTCTACGAGTTGTAAGCTTCTATGCAAAGAGATGGCAGGATTAAATGTGCAAGGCATTTGTGTTGCAGGAAATGCATACAAAGTAAGAGATGACCTTTTCTAAAATGATGTCTATCAGAAATCAGTCTGGTCAGACTCTACGCCCATGTGCCCAGAGCTTCAGAACTAGAAAGGGTGAGGCTGACAACTGCACGTTGCCTTTTATGCAATTGACAATGTCCGGTGAGAATCTGGTTGATTAGCATAAAAGTCACCCTCATGCCAAAATATTTGCCCCAATTAAAGATAAATTAATGATATTATTTGGGGATAGGATTCTGTCTACATTAGATTTGTTCCCTCTGTTTCCACTTAGCATCCATTGAGTTATTCAGTTAGATATCTACAAATCAATTAAGCAGAAATTTGAAATTTTTAAAAAGTTTTATTGAGTCTTTATATTTTCTAAGTGTATTTGTTTTCACCTGGCAAAGCTTTAATTACACGATTATATAAAGTTACAGACTTGTAATCCTTCAGGGCTTTGCTATTACTGGTTTCTTTCTACCCGTATTCCCCAATCCACCTGGTTAATAGGCATCAGAACGGTTAATGTCCCAGCCTTCATTTATTTTCTTTTCCTTACTAAGCACACCTCCCTGGTTTGGAGCCCTGCTTTGAGGAATCTGCCTTCCTGCCTTGTACTCCTCGGATTCCATGACAGCTCTGATCCTGTGGTGCCATGATTTTGGACTTAATGTGTCTGCATCCTCCCAAAGATGGTAGCTGTCTTAAGACAAGTTCTTTGTATTTCTGTTTGTCACTATAACCCAAGTTCGTTTTTAGCACCATAGCTTACTATAACAGTCGTATGAGAAATAATTGTTAAATAAATGAATTTTTTGTAGCCCAAGAATCATGTAGGTGGATGAAAGATCCAAAGAGGAGCAGTGATCAAACCACTAATGAAGTGAATGGCCTTCGATGTTGGGAGGGTTTTAATGTCTTTTTCCTCCCTCCTCCCTGTCTTCCTTTCATTGCCCCTTACTCTCGGGCATCATAAACCCAATACAATAAATGTCCTGCCTATATAGGTGGCTACCTTTGAACTCTTCTCTTGGGGGCTGAGAAGTCACCTGGGTTGTAAGAACAAATATATGGCTTTAAGAAGGCCGATAAGAGGTAATCTGAAGCTTGAAAAGAAAGGGGCAGCATTCAGAACTACGTATTCATTTATTTGTATAGTGTAAGCTACCAGAAAGAATTTCTTAAGGCATTTCCCACATTCAGGCTAAAAGTGTAGTCAAAGATTTCATTAGATGCCAGTAGATTTCACTCTGTATAATAAATTTTGATGATTAGAATGTGGTTGATATGTAGCTGTTCATGTTACACCAAAACCTTACCAATTCAGATTCTCCTGTTTTTAAATGTAGGGTATTTTAGACAGGCGCCAGGATGAGTTTTTATTTGGCAAGTGCTTTCTTTTAAGAATAAATTGTTTAAACAGTGTGTGAGGGTAGAAAATACTTTTAATTCCATTTTTTTTCAATAAAAGTCACCTATTAGACTAAGGTTAATTAATTTTTACATTTTTAACTTAAGGTATCATTTCCATACAGTAAAATCCACTCTCTCTATTGTACAGTTCTGAGAGTTGGGGCAAATATGTACAGTAGTGTAATTGCCAGCTCAATCAAGGTATGAACTAATTTCCTCACCGCCCCCCCCCCCAAAGTCCCCTGTATCCTTTTGTACTCACTCTCTCTTCCTACCCCAGCAACCACTGATACATTTTCTGCCCCTATAGTTTTCTCTATTCCGGACTATCATTAAATGGAATAGTGCAGTAGGCAGTCATTTGATACTGGTTCATTTCACATAACATAAAGCATTTGAGATTCATACATGTTGTTAGGTAAATCAGTAGTTTCTTTATTGTTCTCTCCCCCCTACCCCGGGGTGTCCCATGTTTGAAAAATTCTCTAGGATTTTTCTTCTAGTATTTTTTAAAAAGACTTTATTTTCTTTTTTTAGATAAGTTTTAGGTCCATAGCAACATTAAGAGGAAGACATGGAGATATCCCATATACCCCTTGCCTCACACATACGTAGCCTCCCCAACTATCAGCATCCCCACCAGCGTGGTACATTTGCTGAAACTGATGAACCTACGCTGACACATCATAATCACCTAAAGTTTACGTTATGGTTCACTCTTGGTGTTGTATGGTCTGTGGGCTTTGGTAAATGCATAATGATGTGTGTCCATCATTATGGTATGATGTAGAGTATTTTCATTGCCCTAAAAATCCTTTTTGCTCCCCTAATAATCCTCCCCACCCCATTCCTTGGCAACCACCAATCTTTTACTGTATTCATAGTTTTTCCTTTTCCAGAGTGTCATTTCGTTGGAATCATACAGTATGTAGCCTATTCAGATTGTTTTTTTTTCACTTAGTGACTGTACATTAAAAGTATTTCATGTCTTTTGATGGCTTACGAGTTCACTTTTTTTTTAAGTGCTGAATAATATTTGATTGTCTGACTGTATCACAGTTTATTTATTCACTCACCCACTGAAGGACATTTTGATTGCTTTCATGTTTGGGCATTTAAGAATAAAGCTGCTATAAACATCCAGGTACAAATTTTTGAGTGGACATAAGTCTTCAGCTTCTTTGGGCAAATACCAAAGAACATTATGGCTGTATCATATGGGAAGAATATATTTTGTTTTGTAAAAGTCCAACAAAGTATCTTCCAAAGTGGCTGCACCATTTTTCCTTCCCGCCATCAGTGAATGAGAATACCTATTGCTTCACAACTTTGTCAGCATTTGGTGTTGTCAGTGTTTCAGATGTTGGCATGCTAGTAAGTATGTAGAGGTATCTCGTTGTTTTAATTTCTTTTTCCATGATGACATATGGTGTGGATCACCTTCTCATATACCTTTTGTCGTATGTATGGATGTCTTCTCTGGTGAGGCATCTATTAAGGTCTTTGGCCACTTTTTAATCTAGTTCGTTTTCTTCTTCATTATTTATTCACTTGTTTGGTTGTTCATTTTCTCACTGTTGAATTCTAAGACTTCTTGTATATTTTGGATAAGAGTCCATTATCAGATGTGCCTTTTGCAAATACGTTTTCCCCATCCCTCTCTTGTCTTCTCATTTTCTGAACATTGTCTTTCGGAAAGCAGTTTTTAATTTTAATGAAGCCTAACTGAGTAATTACTTCTTTCATGCATCGAGTCATTGATGTTTTATCTGAAAAGTCATTGCCTTTCCCAAAGTCATCTAGATTTTCTCCTATGTTATCTTTTAGGAGTTTCATAGTTTTGTTTTTATATTTAAGTCTGTGATTCATTATGAGTTAATTTTTGTGAAGGGTGCAATATTTCTGTCTAGGTTCTTTTTTCATTTAAATTTTAATATAGATGTTCAGATGTTTAGTTGCACCATTTGTTGAAGAGATGATATTTGCTCCATCGTATTGCCTTTGCTCTTTTGTCAAAGATCAGTTGATTAAATTTGTGTGAATGTATTTCTGGGTTCTCTATTTTGTTCTATTGATTTATTTCTCTATTTTTTTTTTTCCACCAACACCACACAATCTTGATTATTCCTGCTTTATGGTAAATTTTGAAGTCTGGTAATGCCCGTCTTCCAACTTTGTTCTTTTCCTTCAATATAGTATTGGCTATTCTGGGTCTTTGCCTCTCCATGTAAACTTTAGAGTCATTCTGTCAATATCTGTGAAGTTAACTTGCTAGGATTCTGATTGGAATTGAATTAAATCTGTAGGCCAAGTTTGGAAGAACCAGGACCTTGACAATATTGAGTCTTCCTACCCATAAACATGGAGTGTCTCCCCTTTTATTCAGTTCTCCTTTGTTCATCAGAGTTTTATAATTTTCCTCATGTAGACTTGTACACATTTTGTTAGATTTATACTTAAGCATTTCATTTTTGAGGTGCTAATGCAAACGGTATGTTTTTAATTTCAAATTCCACTTCTTCATTGATGGTATGTAGAAAAGCAATTGACTTTTGTATATTATCATAAAAAAGCATTGGATTTTGTCAAATGCTTTTTCTGCATTTGTTGGTGTGGTTTTTCTTTTTTAGTCTGTTGATGTGGTGTATTACATTAGTTGATTTTCAAATATTAAACTAGCCTTTCATATCTGGGATAAATTCCACTTGGTCATGGTGTATAATTCTTTTTATACATTATTGGGTTTGATTTGCTAATGTTTCATTGAGACTTTTTCCCTCTGTACTCATGAAAGACATTGATCTGTAGTTTTCTTTTCCTACAGTCTCTTTTTCTGGTTTTGGTAATAAGGTGATGCTGGCCTCATAAAATGAGTTAGGAATTATTCCCTCTGCTTCTATACTCTGGAAGAGATTGTAGAATATTGGTTATAATTTCTTCCTTAACTGTGTGGCAGAATTCACCAGTGAAACCTTCTGCGCCTGATGCTTTCTGCTTTGGAAAGTTATTAATTATTGATTTATTTTCTTTAATAGACATGAGCCTATTGAGATTCTCCGTTTCTCCTTGTGTGAGTTTTGGTAAATTGTGCCTTCAAAGAATTTACTCCATTTCATCTAGGTTATGAAATTCGTGGACATAGAGTTTGTCATAATGTTCCTTTATTTTCCTTTTAATATTCATAGGATCTATATGGATGTCCTCTGTTTCATTTCTGAGTTCCTTTATTTTATTGCTGAGTAGGATTCTGTTATTATAGTGTAATGGTTTGTTTATCCATTTACCTATTGAGTAACATTTGTGTATTTGTTCTAAGATTTGGTGATTACAAATAAAGGCACTAGGAACATTCTCACACAGCTTTTATTTTAAACATAAATTTGCATTGCCTAGGATGAATACCTAGGTGAAGGATTGCTGGGTCATATGGGGAGTGTGTATTTAGCTATAAAAGAAATTGTCAAATGATCTTCCAAAATGGCTGTACCATTTTTTACTCCCACTAGCAATATTAAATATTTTCTACTGCTTTTCATTCTTCTTTTCAGTTATTTAAAAATTCTAGACATTCTAATTGGTGTGTAGTGGTATCTCATTGTGGTTTTAATTTCCTTTCTGACTACTGATGTTGAGAATTTTGTCCATGCAGTTGTTTGACTATTTTTAAATTCAGTTGTTTGCTTTTCTATTTTTGGAATTTTTTTTACTTTGATAGTTTATTTTGTCAAACTTAATATATATTCTGGGTACAAGTTCTTTATCAGACACACGGCTTGCAATATTTTTCCCTGTCTATGATTTGTCTTTTCATTCTCTTCAAAGTATCTGTCAAAGAGTAAAAATTCCTAATTTTTGATAGAGTTCTTTTTACAAGTTTTTCTTTAATGATTGTGCTTTTGGTTTCATGTCTAACAGCTCTTTGTCTAATCCAAGGTCACAATGATTTTCTGCCATATTTTCTTCTGGAAATTTTATAATTGTGTGGTTTTTATTTAGATTTGTAACCCACATTTTGTTAATTTTTATATCAGGTGCGAGGTGTGGGTTGAGGTTGTGTATGTTTTTGCACAATTTGCTGAAAATACAATCATTTCTCTATTGAATTGTCTTTCCATCTTTGTAGAAAAATAGTAGACTCAATGTGTGGGTTTATTTCTGGATTCTTTATCGTGTTCCTTTCATTTATATGTGTATTCATTCGCCAATACCACATCAGGATCATTGTTTTTTAAATCTTGAAAATGTGAAAGTGATTTTTCTTATAAATAGACAACTTGAGAGTCTTTTGCATCCTTGGTAAATTCAACAAAACTTTCTGGGATCAGTTTCTGTCTGTATGGAATGAGGATTTGCATTAGTGGAAATCTAAAGCCCTTTTTTCTTCTCTTCTTTCCTTTCTCTTCCCTTCCTTTCTCTCCTCTTTCCTCTCTTTTTCTTTTCCTTTTTCTCTTCCTCTCTGCCTTCTCATCCTTTCTCCCCACCTTTCTACCCCTGTCTCTTCCTGTCTTCTCTTTCTCTCTCCATGTTCTTTTCCTGTCTGATCAGTAGATGGTGCTGTGCTGCAACACATATATTTGCTGGTTTCTTAAAAAAAATTAAATATCAAATTATGTCATCTGTTAATTCTATGCCTTCACTTTGAGAAATGATTGTTAAATCGTTAATGGAACTATGATACTCACACTCCTTCCGCTTTGAGAAATGAAACCCCAGGCGTGGATCGGATCATTTAAATTGGTCACTGGAATAGCTGTCAGAAGATAAAAGCTTTTGATTAAGAAGAATATATTTTAAAAAGCAGTAGTGGGTAGTGGCCCCGAAAACCCACAATGTGGCTCAGACTTGTGTGGCATCTGAGCTGGTGTTTGTTTGTGCAAGAGCGAAAATATGGATGGCCACTAAGAACAAACGCTAGGAAGACCCTTTGCTCAAAATAAAATCCCAAGGTTAATTTGTTTGTGAATCACAGAGCCAGCTGGCTGCCTTGGCCCAGCTATGACTTTTGTGGTGGCAGCTGTTTCTACCAAGATTTGACGGGTGGGAGCTGGTGGCAAAGCTGGTGGTTGCAAGATGGGATGGAAGTGGGAGATGGACTGAAAGAATGGACTATGGTTTCTTTAGAAAGGAAATCCCTGGGTTTCAGCTATTCTCCACTGAATTCATATTTCCTCTAGCTGTACATAATGCTTTTACTTCTTGGGCAAGAAGAGGTGGGCGTGCATGGTCAGTTGTTACTTCATGTCCCCTTAGGTTATGATTTAATGGTGGGTGTTTGATTTTCCAAAAGTTTAGCAAACTGTGCAGGTTTCCAGAAAAGGCACTATATTTGCTTGCAAATAACCCGGCTTGTACTTCTCTGGCTCTCAAACCCTGAGGGGCTATGGATTCTTGCATGTCTCCTAAAGCCTGCTTTTCCAAAGGCCAAATAAAAGGCTCTTCTTGGGGGTGGATGGCATCCTCCTGGGGTTTCCACATATAAACTGTAATAACTTACATTTTTACAGCACTTTATGATTTCACAAAGCAATTTTACCGACACATGTAATTATCCCTTTTCTTAGAAAATAGAGATTAGAATTAGGGCATTGGAGGTCCCAGCCAGAGAGATCAGTGAGGAAGAAATGCATTGGTTAATGATGACTGCTAACTTTATTTAGATTTTCACGTGGCTGTTTCAGCTTAACAAATCCACAACTGGGCTTCTGATTTCTGTCCCCAGTCTGCTTCATTTCCTGTCTTCTCCGTCTTGGTAAATGGCAAGGTCATCCTTTCAGTCCTCAGCTCTCAAACTTTGGAATTGTCTTTGACCCTCTCTTTCTTACTCTACACCTGATCTACAAGCAAAACCTGTTCAAGCTACAAGTATGTTCAGGATCTGGCTTTATCTCTCCACGCTTCTTGGTACATACACTAGCCTGACCCACCATCATCCCCTGAGTGAATCAGGACATCAGTTTTCTAACAGAATTCCCTGTTTCAACCTTTGTCCCCACTTCAATCTAATCTCAGCACAGTAACCATAGTGAGTGAAGCCTTTAAAAGGCAAGTCAGACTTTGCCCAGACCCTCCAGTGGCTCCCATCACCCATGGATGAAGGGCAAACACACTACAATGGCCTGTAAAGTGATGTGGCCCTTTCTAACCATTGGGACCCTGTTTGGCGTTGCCCATCATCTCACTCACTCGTTGCTTCCTGCCTGTTTCTCAGATTTTCCAAGGATGCTCCTGCCTTGGGATCTGTTCACTTTCTCTTGGCCTTGAAAGCGCCTTGTCCAGACGCCCTTCTTGATCTCTCGTCCTTCAGATCTTTACTCAGTGTTACCTTCCCACTGAGGCCTTCCCTGGTAGTATGATTTAAAATAGAACTCATCTCTCGAGATTTGCACATATTAACTACTGTATGTAAAAACAGATAAAACAAATTTCATCTGTATAGCACAGGGATTTATATTCAATAGCTTGTCATAACCTTTAATGAAAAAGAATATGAAAATTAATATATGCATGTATATGCATGACTGGGACATTGTGCTGGACACCGGAAATTGACACATTGTCCCTGACTATGCTTCAATTTAAAAAAATACATAAAATTGAACTCTCCTCTAACCACTTCCTATTTCCTTCCTGGTTTAATTTTGTTTTCAGCACTTATTATAAACCAGTTATAATCTGTGCTTATTTATCTTGCTTCGTATAAACTCCATGAAGGGGGGAATTCTTGCCCTCCCTCTTCCCTACGGGACCCCCTCAGCTTAGACTAGTGCTCGACACACAGGATGTGCTCAGTAGCTGGGACTGACTGAAGGAATGTATGAAGGACACTCCCCAACTCACTTCCGTGGCGTGAGGGCCCTGGCAGAACCACCATAGAAAAATAAGACAGCTTGGCCCAATTCCTGGATTTGGGAGGTTTCCTGGTTAGAGGGACCGGAGTGTGAAAATCAGTGCCCTACAATCGCCTTGTGAAAAATCAAGTTTCACGGTCTTGCTCCTGGATGCTCTGATTCAATAGGTCTGTGAATCCCTATTTTCATGTGTTCCCCAAGTGATTTTAATTCTTAAACAGATTTGGAAAGCTGCTGTCCTAGAGAACCATGTCCCATTAATTCAACAGACATTTGTTCAGCATCTTCTATATTCCAGAAATTATGCCAGGGAGTGGCCCCAGCCTGACGCCTGAGAAAGCAGACAGAGTTGTAAAATGATACTTGTAGTATAATTAATGCTTTCCTGAGGTATCTATTAATCACAGGGGCTGCAGAAAAGAAGGCCAGGGAAGAATGACCAGAGGAAGTGCCTCCTGGTGAAGAGGGGGTGACAAGGCAGGTGAAGGTCAAGGATGCTGTGGATGGGGAGGGAGTACAACGTGGCCTCGAGTTCAAGGCAGTTGGCAGTTTCCCAATTCTTGCTTAGATGACATCAGAGACCAGAGTTGTGCCTTCCCCAGTGAAGGGGCAAACTGAAGCAGCTCTCCATTTTTTCCAAGTTGCGCCTCCATTTCTCTTTATAGCCCTCCTTTTGGGTGTCTAGGATTCTGTCTCTGGGATCATAAAAGACACGTCTTGCTTGTTGATGTAGGTCTCCTTTTAAAACGGCATAATAACGTTCTTCTTAATGTGGATTAACTGATGATTTATGATGTTCTCTTCTCTGGGATGTTTGCATTTCAACAAAAATGAGGCAGACTTTAATAAAAGCAAGTGATCAGGCAAGCATTAGTGGCAAGCCAGCAGGGAGATATTCTTTTGGGCTTGAACCTCCAATTTTCCTCGGCTCACATTGCGTGAAGGAGATGTTAAGATTGGTGCTAGAATCCATCTCCAATGGTTTGCTGCCAGTTCAACTCACCTCACCTCAGTATCTGGGGACATGGTAACCACTTCTGTCTCTTTAAGCTTTGCTACAGGCCTTGGGCAAGGCATTTATTTTTCTGCATTCCAATTACCCAAATTTGTAATATCTGGTTTGTACTATATTTTCCCCATTTATATTAGCCAAGGTAGGTGGTGTTTGCTGCTCTGACATAGAAGCCCCAGGTCACAGTACCTTAACATTCTCAAGTTCTATTTCTTACCCATATCATAGTCCAACGTGGGTCTCCAAGGAGTGGGGGTGGGCTGGTTGTCTGGACACGGACCTCAGCTTCATGCAGTCATTCTGGGCCGCACATTTTTTTGTGATGGGCCTCTGCAAAGTGCAATCGTGGCTTCAAAATCATCCTGACAACTTCTTCTTCAAGGAGAAGAGAGTGGAACAGGCACTCAACTTGAACAAGCCTTAAACTGAGCGTTGGCAACCTTCTCCTGCAGAGGGACACACAGTACATGCTTTAGACTCTGAGAGACACAAATTCCCTCAAATACCACTATCAATTATGATGGAACAGTGTGGAAGCGGCCATAGAAAATATGTAAATGAATGGAGGTGGCTGAGTTCCAAAAGAACTTTATTGACAAGGGTGGGTTGTAAGGCAAATTTGTCCTGTAGGCTATCGTTTGGTGGCCTCTACGTTACACCAAAAGTGATGTCTTCCATTCACATTCCGTTGACAAGAACCAGTTCCACGTCTCCTTTTAGATACAGGGTGTCGGGGGAGGTAGCGTGACTATGTGTCCAGGAAGAAGAAGCTCTTTGAAGACCACTTGGCTGGTCTTTGGCAGGTCACTTATCAGCGGTAGAGTGGTCATTGGTTTTCTTGAGACAGTGGACACACTGCTGTCTAGTCCCAACTTGATCAAGGTCAAGAATGTTCCTTTAGAAAACGTCATCTCACAAGTTCTAGGCGGGAAGTCTTTGCTTAAGATGGTTCTGGGAGGTCCTACATTGATCAGGTGGGAAGATTTCCTTTCAGGCGAACAGAAGTATTCCCCCAACGGGATGACCGAAGGAGCACATGCTCCCCGGTGGTGATAACTGGTCAGGAGAAGGCCCAGGAGAAGGACTATTCTGGGTTAACTCAACTTTCAAACATCACCTGGGAGCTGAAGCTCTTCTGTCAACTGGTTTCCTTCCTTCTCTCCTTCCAAAGTCCCCAGAGAAGGGGGAAAGTCTTGCCTTGCAAGTGTGTGCCCGAAGATCTAATTATACCGGCAGCGATTCAGCTTGTGGTAAAGTATTTGTTTCTTTGCCCCCCACCCCCAACCTCCCCTTCAATTTACTGTGAAATCAGAAACAACGGGTTCTTTCAACAGTTCTGTGAATTAAACAGAGCAAACATTTAGCTAAAAATAAATTTAGGGATGGCTGCCTCTATAGGAGTTACAAATAATCTCACAAGCCCAGCCCTTAAACCTCATACTCTATGTTTGTGTGATAGATTTAGTGCAGTAATGGCGCCAGGTCTCCACTCTTTTCCCTCACATCAGGGTTGGCCTCATAACTTGTTTTGGCCAAAAGGAGGTGGTGGAGACCTGCAAGTTCCACTTGCTCTCAAAGTTCCTCTGCTCTCATCTGCAAAAGCCCGGGTGAGCCAGGTGGAGGATGGAAGATAATGTGAAGCAGAGAACAGCTGTCCTGGCTGAGATCTCCCCAGGGCAGCCAGCCTGCCTGAGCCTCCAGGTGCTGACGAGAGCCCAGCCCAGAAGTGTATCTGCCAAAGTAATAGAGCTAGAGATTGATTGAGCAGGACTCAGTGGTACGTCTTCAGATTTGTAGTCCAGGGTCTTACCACAGCTCGCAAAAATAGGGGCAAAACCTATGATCTCAGAGCTTCCTGCACATTTCTCCTTTATGGCCCTTATCACATTGAAGTATACTCATCTCTTTAATAAAGGTAGACCAAGGCCGCATTGTTATTAGGTGATGAATTTGTGCACCTGTTGGCCTTAGTTTCCCTGCAGAGACTGCTAATGGCATCACTCAGTTAATCCAGGAAAATCACCTCTGACTCCTCCTCGGGGAGATTTCCCACTTCCGGTAAGTTGCAGAAGTCTATTCATTTTACATCAATAATAACCTCACATTTACCCCACTGATATCAGTCAATTTAAGCTTCCATTATCTCTTAAAGGTCTAGTGCAATAACCTAAATGTCTACCTGTTTCTTTGGGGCTCCTCAAATCCATCCTGCACCTGAATTCCATAGGCTCTTTATAAAGCTCAGCTCAGCCAGGCATTGTCCAGTTTAAGATGCTCTGGCTCCTCATTGCTTCTCTAAGTACAAATGCCTGGAAATGGCTCCAGACACCTTTAAAACCTTTCGTTTAGGGAGAACCCACAGCCCCCTTTGCCTGGGATGGTTCCACTTTACAGCTCTTGTCTTAGTGCTCGGTTTAGTTTAGCATCCGTCCTGCCCCCTTTCGCTCTCAAAACTGAACCAGTTGAGATGGTAAAAGACACAGTTACCCTCTATACTTTTCACTGCTTTCTTTTCGTGGCCTTTATTGTGGTCTGAAAGTCCTGGTCTGTATCTTTGAAGGACTGAGCATAACGTTGTCCTCAATGCCTGAACTTCCCTCTTATGAGATTAAAATGGAAGTGAAAGATGTGTGGTCGCACATGGGGAGGGGGGCGGGGGAGGTGTTAACCAGCAACAGGGAACAATTGTAAATGTTGACCCCGCTGAGACCGGGCACTAGCTTATTTCTTATTTAAACTTAGTGATTGTTCCAAAGTTTGCCATTTTTACCCCACATGACTCTTTACTGTAGTTAGATGTAAAGAAGGACTTTGTGATTCTTGGCCAGAGGAAGATGGGCAATTTGCTCACTTCTTTTGGGGATTGAAAAAGGAGACAAATTGATAGCGGTGCTGGGAAAGGAAGACTGGTCCTGGGCCATCCTGGGCGGCAGGTGCAAGCTTGCTCTGCAAATTCGCCTGACAGATTTGCACTAACAGGAACCCTCAGTCATCTATATAGTTTCGTTGCTGGAGAATAGGTTCTTGCCTGGAGCAGGAAAGAATTCAAGAGCAGGCATAGTAAAGTGAAAGCAGTTCTTTTAGAGAGGTCTACACTCCATAGACAGAGTGGGGGTCTGTCACACTCAGAAGGGACAGTGGCTTAGGAGACACACACTCCATAGGGAGAATGTGGGCCATCTCAGGAAGGTGAGAGGGAGAGAGACCGAGAGGCATGGGGGTGTTTAGTCTAAAGCAAAAGTAGATACTCATTCCATAGACAGAGTGTGGGCCGTCTCAGAAGGCAAGAGAGAGAGAGCGACCATGAGGTGCAGAATTATTAGTTTTTATGGGCTGGGTAATTTCGTATGCTAATGAATAGGAGGATAATTCCAACTACTTTGGGGAAGGGGCAGAGAATTCCCGGAATTGAGCCTCACAGTTTTGGCGCTTTTATGGTCAGCCTAGGAACTGTCATGGTGCCTGTGGGTGTGCCATGAGGCTCAAGGTCTACTGGAAGTCAAGTCTTCTACCATCTTGGTTCTAACCGGTTTGTACTGTCCTCAGTTGCTGTGTCATTCCTTCAGTGGTTGTGCCCTGCCCCCTTCCCTTCTGTTTCAGATTCTCATACCTGGAGAGACAGATCTGCTGGAGCATCTGTCTCAAGTCATGGAGCATGAAGAACACCCTTGGAGAAGAGTCTCGGGACCCTGAGATGTTAAGACCCTGATCCCCTCTCCCCAAATATGCCTGTTCTTACATGTGTGCTTGGAGTATTCATAACCCCTCTTAATTTCCTTAATTTCTTCAGCAATACTAGAGATCATGGAAGGCTAACTATGCTTTATCATCATACAAAATACAAAATGCTTTCCCAGTTCCAAATAACTAACTTACATTCATATGGGAATAGTGTCTATCCCAGCATTGGGGTGAGGGAACTCTGGGCAAAGATGTGACAGTCCCCAGGAGCAGTTCTATTTTTTCAGAGGAGGTGGTACACACCCGTCCCCCACAGTTAAACCAGAGACATTTAAAAATTATTACTATAGGACAGATTACCTGGAAAAATCAGAATCATACCTGGCATTGAAAGTCTTCCTAGATTAGAAAATTGAGCTCCAATGTAAGAAAACTAAAAATAAATAATTTGTGGTTATTATCTGATAAGAAATCCCTGCTTTTTCCTACTATTGGCTTCTTTTCTTTTTCTTATTTATTTATTGATTTTTCTTTTTTCTTTTCTTTCTTTTCTTTTCTTTTCTTTTCTTTTCTTTTCTTTTCTTTTCTTTTCTTTTCTTTTCTTTTCTTTTCTTTTCTTTTTTTTTGTGAAAGGGAAAGGACTCAGGACAGCCAGAAAACAGGTATGTAGGAAGGGGGATTTACCAAAGGGAACAGATGTTTTTCTAATCTTGAAAAGGTATAAGGTTGAAACACGCCTTTCAAAGCTAGAGATAGGCACAGATTACCACTCTGTATGGGTTATGGGCGCTTGGGGATTTCTTGTCCATTTAATATTTTTTGAAGTTTAATATCTCAGCAGTGAAAGGAAACAGAAGCGGTTAATTCTGAACCTAAGAGTTCTTTCCTGACCCCTTGGTACCTAGGCACAATAGGGTGAGTTCAGGACTGAGTAAGGTCTTAACTCCCTGTTTCCTGTCTTTTGTTAGTTTTAATCCGACACTTAAACATACTTCAATGTGGACTTTTGTGTGGGAATGCCTTTGATTTTTTTTTTCCACTCCTGAGGAATGCCAGCTAAGAGAGGGAGAAAAATAGAATAAAGTTCTGATCATATGTAATATATATCTTAGGAAGTGATGTGTGCTTTTTTCTTTTTTTTCTTTTTAAACCCGAGAGCTAGACTGGTGACACTGTAATAACCTTTTCTTAGAAGGAATCTGAACTTCAGTCCTAGGAAGAGAGTGTACTCCTTCCATTCCTTTCAAATGTGCATATTTCCGTAAGAAGCTCGCATTCTCCTGCCACCACATCTTGTATTTGAGGATGGAGGCTGAGGCTGGAGTACTTGCATTTGGGGAAGTGACAACTGCCCATTTTAGGGAATGGTGTGGCCAGCCCTACCAAAAGCCCACATGTCTTCTCGGTATGTGTTTGGGGTTGGGGGAGGAATTGTTGCCGGAAGATCAGCCCCCGTCCCTGACAAGCCAAATAACCCAGAGAGCAGGTCTTGGAGCTTAGAAGAAAAGAGGCAGCTTTATTGCTTTGCTGGGCAAAGGGGACTGACAGATGACCAGTGCCTCCAAAACTGTGACCCCACCTTGGGGATGGGGTGGGGTGGTTACATAGCCAGAGCTCAAACAATAAAGCATCGATAACAATCAACAGAATCATTTTGTCATCAGAAGACTTAGAATGGTGACCAATTGTATGGAGGCCAGTGGTTAGATCTCTTTATCTCGTAAGCACTCAAGGTGTGGTCTTCTTGATAATTCAGGCTATTTTGTAAGATTACAATCCTGTAACCTTCTCCTTGGAGAAGGACTCAGAGACCAAGCACAATTATTACTTTCAATTACTGGAATAAACTAGAAACAGTAGGATCAATAGCTTCAGTTTTAACAATGGGCCTAGAACTGTGAGTAGCAACCGGTCAGTCAGGTCAGTTGACCGCTGTAATGGTGAGCATAAAAATAAGCAATCTGTTAGCCTAAGTGCAGCCATTTTTTAATCCTCCTTCAGAAAGGCTTCTTGGTGGCCCAAAGAAATGTTTTTTTGGCTTGGTAAACACTTTCCTTGAGCTAGTTGACTCAGTTACCTGGTCAGTCATTTCAGTGGCTCATCAGTTGACTATGACTAATGGGCCTTTAGATTGGGAACTTTTGCTTAATGCGATCTGCTCAGCTGCCTTTATGGAGAAACGCTCCCGTTTCCACTTGAATGAGTAGGGCCGTGTCTGGGGGGAATGATGCATGCGCTTCATTCATTTAGGGAGGATGATGGAAAAGCAAATAACAGGCAGGGGTGAGTAACAGTGATTAAACAACACAGTTAACATTGTGCCCTTGTGACCACATGTTTAATAGAGTGTGATACATACTTGTGATGCAGAAACCTAGAAACTGAGAATCACTTTATGGAAAATATATTGGCTACATTTTAACATATGTATATGCATATGTGTATATTAATATGCATACATACCAGGCAACCATCTGCTTTAAAGGGCTCTGTTGTATTACTCTCTTGGTGTTTTCATTTAATGTTATTATTTTAACAGATATATTCATTTCACTTTCATACTGCTTTACAACTATCATATTAAACTACTTAATAGAAAACATTCTCTATATTCTATTAACACATACTCAGCCTACACTACTTGGTAGTTTACACACAGACACATTAAATGATGATATTCAGCTATTATGTTAAAACACAGTTTTCAAAAAGGTAAAATCATGACTCATGCAAATATAAAATGAGTGCCTGTCGAAGAGTATATGTAACTCATTAATAAATGAGGGAACCAGTAAGATGTTAAAACATGTCCACATGAGAATTTGGCTCACTGGAATTTGTAAAATTCATTTGTGTTCTTATGGGCAGGGATCATTCATATTGCTAATCATTTTCTACAAAATAGCAGTCATCTGTACAGAATTTTTAAATAACTAAGATGTTGTCTTTATAAAAAAATATTTCCAAGTCTTGGATAAATTTTCTTAACAAGAGTTTTTATTCATTCTCTCAGTAATTCAAGTATTTTTGAGGGTCTAGTATGATCATTATTAGAGACTGTTGTACACAGGTGAATAGGAGAAGATGTCTGTTCTTCAGGGGCTCAATATTTTGAGGGAGGAGAGGGGTGGACTCAGATAACTACAGTTCATTTGATAAACTCCAGCAGACTCTTAATGCATCATTCTCTTCTGGAAGGGCATTCGTGGTTCCACCAAAGAAGAAATGTTTGCACAGAGTCTCTCTGGTTGGAAAACTCACTAGCAAGAAAAAGAGGAGTGATGGTTGGGGATTGAAAGGCAGGCTTTCTATTCTACCTAGAAGGGGTAGAAAATGACAAGGCTCTGGGTGTGAACAGGCAGGTGTACTTATGGGAACTGCAGGGATTGATAAAAACCCAGGACTGGGGAGTTGGGTGGCTGGGAGGTGAAGCCCCTGAGGCAGCAAAGGCACAATGAATCGATAAAGTACCTTATGCTAAAGGAGGAGGAAGATGAGCTCTGAATTTTAAGCAGGAGAGAGCTCATAACTTTAGTATTTCAGATCTGACTCTGAAACAATATAAACTTGTACCAGGAAAATCAGTTAAAATGCTGTCACCATAGACCTGTGGAGGGGGGATGAGGATCAGAACTCAAGCCCCCCAAACTCCCAAACATTCTAACACTTTGAGGGGCCAGATTGGATTCGTTTGTTTTTGGAGAAGGGGGCTTCCCCTTCCTTCGGCCACTTTTCTTTGCCTCTGATCCTTTCTTTTTCTCTCCCCTCCCCTCATTCCACATTTCCTTCCTCTCTCTCTTCTCTCTTTCTTTGTGCCCCGGGTCCCTGCAGCCCAGGGCTCTAGGAAACACCTGCCGCGTGTCTCAAGCACTGTGGTCACTCATGTCGAGTCAGTGATTCTGGGAGGTGCTGTGATTTTCAAGGCAATTCCGGATGAACGCTGACACATTCCTTCTCTCTGATTCTTATTTTTAAATCAATTGCTAAAGCACCATGACATCATCATAAGCAAGGGAAAATGCAACTGCTGTTTTCTGCTTTGTAATTATTACATGCCAGTCCGGTTTTCCAGATCCTTCTCAGGACTGGAATCTCTTCCCTCCCATCAACAAGCATTTACAGGTCACCTCCCAGGATGGGTTATTTCCACAGATGGCTAATTTGGCCCATTTGTCTTGACTTGTGGTAATTTCCTCTCTAGGGGGTGAGATTTTTCTGACGCTATTAATTTTTTTTTTTTTTTTTAAGTAGTAGTAATGGGGAAAATTGGGGATAGGAGCTAGACAAGTATCATTATGTAACTTCCAACATTCTAAATCTACCTCTGTCTCATCAGAAGTCCTAGCGGATTCAGTGAGAGTGATTTATCCAAATGTCTGGATAAATTTAACCTAATTAATACAATTCACCTTAAAATGTGATATGATGAATAACCAACCCATCTCAACCCAATGGTCATTTCAAAAGAGGTTATTAACCAGAAAGAATCTCACATTGAGTGAAGTCAGAGTATTAAGTAAAAAGAAAGAACTTAAAGCAGCTTACTAGGAAGACATTTGATCAACTAATAGCAACTTCACCCAAAAATAAAATCATTATTCACCCTATGACAAGATGAGAATAACCCTGGCCTCATCTAAAGCAATAACCTCATAGTTGTGATTGTTGTGAGATGGTTCTCTATGTCATCACTATTCTGGCCTCAGCCTGAACATCCCTGAAGTGAGGGGGCTCTAAGAGAACTGGAGTAAAGGTAAGCCGGGAAAAATTAGAAAGATCTTACATTATTCCTTTTCAAATATGACAATTAAAAAAAAAAAGGAAGGAAAAGACAAGAAAAGGAAAGGAAGAAATCTAGCCAAAAACAGTATGCAAGTAACACACGCTCATGGTATAAATACAAACATCCCACATCCAACTAAAGCAAACCAGAAGGACACAACATTGAACTGTGCGTTGTTATCAGGTGATCGTGGAAGTCTGCCTCTGCACCTTCGGGATCCACCTCTCATTCACTGCTCAGAGGTAATTAGTGTTAATTTCTTACATAGCTTTCCAAAAATGTTCTTAGGGCATTGCATTAGTTAAGGTTCTTTTGGTTTCAGGCCACAAAAATAAACTCCGGCTGACTTAAGCCACAAAAAAGAACTTACTGGAAGGATGCTGGGGTATTTTGCGGAATTGAAGCAGGATTAAACCCCTAAGTCTTTGGAAAGGGTAGACGAAAGGAAAGTTACGAGACATCCCAGCACCATATGCCAGACGATTGCTGTCAATGGGACTTGGCTGCAGAGATTCTCAGCCTCCGATACTTCTGTTTTAAATTTCGAATCTGATTGGCTAAACTACATCAAGCCAGTGAGCTGTAATGTGGCTGGATGCGTGGGGGCAGAGGAGTTAGGGAATGGGCCGATCTCAGAGTGTAGGGAGCTGGGGAAAATTTCTGGACGAGTTAAATGGTAACTTTCAAGGTGGCAACCTCATGAAGAATCCATTGCACATAAGTATATTTACATTCACTCACATACAAAACACACCCCCACACTGTATATATTTGATTCTGAGACAGGTATCTCACATTTTAATTATCTATGAAGTCAGGGGTATATTTTATAATTGGTGTTACCTTAGCATTCGAGGATAGTTTTATACAGACACTTTTTTCTTTCTCCGTGGCATATAAAACAGTGAAATCTTTCCAGTTTGGCATTTTACTAACTTCTGCACAAGTGGAAAAAAATACTGTCTGTTCTAGAGCCAGGTGTCACTTATAGGTACATTAGAATAACGTACCTGGCACTACTTATAGGAATCCCTACATTAGAAACCGGTGCCTGAAATTGCTTTCATAGAAAAGCCTCTTGGCCATCACAATTAAATTAAACTTTATGTAAACACTGAAGAGCTTGTTTTAGGAGCAAAGTACAAATCTAGGTACTGTGGGTTAGAAAAAAAGGTGAGTCTATTTTTGCTCTTAAGATAATTACAAATTGACACTTTGATTTTGAAATTCTAGCCTCCAGAACTGTAAGAGAATAAATTTCTGTTCTTTTAAGGCATCATGTTTATGATAATTTGTTACAGCGGCCCTGGGAAAACTAAAATACCCTGGGGGCAGTTGTACAGAGTTTCAAACGTACGTCTGAATCATGATGAGGAATACTGGCTCTTTTTTGAGACCTGGTTTTGGTGGCAGAAGGGGCATTTGGCATCTGAAGCTGTTGCTCTTTAGTCATTCAATTCACCAAATACAGCTTGAATTTCTGTTGAATTTATAGCTGGTGAAATAATTGTATCTGCCTGTTTACCTGAAATAACAACAACCCAAAATCAGATGAAATATATGAAACGATGTGAAAAGATAAGTTTTAAAGACCTTGGTCATGAGGTGATGCAGGGCAATGATACCTGAGAGATAGAAGATGAGTGTGATGAACACTGTGATTGTCCTAGTTTTCTGCCTTGAAAGAATCGTGCCAGGAGAACCCAGGATGAGCTTGGTGGACAATCTGAGTAGAGGAGACAGAGCAGAAAGACTGGAGAGACCAAGGTGTTAGAAGGATGGAGTCCAGGAGGCGAAAGGGGTATACAGCATGAGGACCACACTCATTGGTGCACACAGCTCCAGTGCATTAATTTTCATCCAATGTTGTATAGTCTGCTTCAACGTCCAATAACTCTTCACAGTACTTCATCAACGTTTAGGACTTCTATGTGGAAAGCCCTTTGGCACGCACTATGAGTTCATATAATTTCTCCTTAAGAGCATCCATAAGCCACCCCTGTAATGATAAGAACCATTCCTCTAAGGCATGTCCCATCTCTCTCACACCCACCTGCGCACCACACTGGACCCCAGCCCCTTCAGTTCTGCCACCTGAGCAGGGTCTGCCCGGTCCTTCCACATGTGGGATGGAGAACCGGAGCACGACCGCAGAGGAACGGACATGACGGCTGAGAGGAGGAGGAAAAAGATAAGCAAAAGTCAGTCAGTCAAGTGTCATATTAATGAGAGGAAGTGGCGAAGGAGGGAAGCAGGAGTCAATGTTGGAGGGCGGGAGATTCAGAGGGGAATAAGCTCTCGCTCTTTTGAAGAAAGTGTCTTGGTGGCCTCCACTGAAGTCAGTGGACGAGAGAAGAACAAGAATTTTTTTCCTGAAAGGATTACTGGAAACTGTGCTCTTCAAGGAATTTAAAAAAATGTAAATAGAGATTTTAGGTTATTGGAGAGTTTTTATGTTTGCATAAACTGTGTCCATTTGACTGTTTCTTGAGCCTGGATTCGGAGAGATACATAGAATAGGGTATCATAGGACTTCAGAAAACAGTTAGTCCTCACTGTTTAATTGGGACTATATTATAGTTCCCTTATTATGGGACTTTAGAAAACATTTAACTCTGCTTCAGATGATCCATCTCAGAGGCAGAATTATGATATGAATTTAGATTCTCAGGGAGGGAGAGTTCTCATCCGTCTCTTTCTTCTGAAAGTCGTATTTCATCAGGATGGTCTTTCCACAACTCTTTGAATGAATGAAATTTTCTTCTACTTCCTACCAGGTTTTCTTACTAAGTTCTTCGCTCCATGATTGATTGCTTCCACCCCTTTATATTCCTAAACCAAAGCTGTTAGATAAGGTCTGTAATGCTCAAACACTAAGCCACGAGTTCTTTCGTTAGGTGTGTTTCTCTCAGGTGGATCTGTCTGCAGGAAGGTTGGCGTTTGAATGTTCAGGATGGACACACAAAGACCGACTAAAGGGCACATCTAGTCTGAACCAATCGGAAGGGGGAAATTGAACTTACTTGAGCCTTGTGGGCATGAATGTGCCCCGTTCCATGAAAACTTGGTCCCAAAAGTCATTTTCTACTAGGCATGGAGGCTATTTCCCAAGACCCCTTCTACATACAGGTGGGGCAGTATTAACACATTATTTATATTAATAATTCAATGTTATCTCTCATAACTAATATGCTGCAAATACTGAGCTGAGGAGCAGCTGTGTAGCTGCTCGTATCTGCAATAAACAAAGAGCTAGTGTCTGTGAAAAGAAAGAGCTCAATTCATAACAAAATTGCATATATTTCTAATATAGGAAATAAAGCTGCTTTGCAAAGTTCTCTCTAGGACAGTGGGAGATGTTATTTTACACACTCAGCATTCACTCGTTTTCATTTTCCAAACAGAACCTATTTCAAATATTTCAGGGAGGTTTTTTTTTTTTTTTTTTTTTGGTCCTATTTTGTTTTTGCTCTCCTTAAATTGGATGGCCAGAGACTACCTTCAGGAGGGCAAGCCCATGATTGACAGCTGAGCCCTGAGCGTTGGTCTGAGCAATTGGAAAGCATCAGGCAATGGTGCAGACAGGAAGGAATAGGGGAACATCGGGTAGAAACAGGCCAGAAACCTGGGTCTGGGAGTCTTGCCACATGTCAGAAATGGGGTTGGAGGTGGGGGGCTGAGGATGAGATGGATGAGAACCAGAGAAAAAACAAATGATGGTGGGAGGTTTCGAGGGACACGAGGGAGTTGGGAGAGGGGCCCATGGAATGTTGGAACTATCTGGGGCAAGACAGACATTTTCTGTTGGGGTCTGCATGCAGAAAACCTGCCAAGGCTCAGTCCTAAACTTCAGCCACCAGGCTGATTGAAGGAAAAGCTCTCAAGGTGGTAAGAGTTGGTTCCAACATTCTGCCATTACTTTTCAACACCCTGGAGCTTTTTCTCTCCATCTAGGTGTTCGGACCCCTACCCTCCCTTCTGAACTCCAGCACACAGGGTCACCCACATTGCAGTCATCATTGGACAACCCTCTCTTTCCAAACTTTTCTTCAGCTTTCCTGCTTCCCCCAAATCTGGGTTCCTCTGCTCATGCTTTTGACATCCTGGCTGGAGTTAATCTGACAACGGATTGGAGCCAGGGGTGTCTCAGTGTTTCACAGTAAAGAGAGCCTTGCGGTAGCATTGGGCAGAAAAGAGGCCTTTCTTTGATTCTTTCAGATTACAGCTTATTGCTTTGTGCACGAGTAAGGGCCAACCCTTAGACTGTGAGCTGAGCTGTCAGAGTGGCTGTGGTTTATGAGAAACGGGAGGAAGGATGATGCTGGCGGAAGCGTCAACTAGAAGACTGATGGAGACAGAAGACCCACGGGGTCAGGTAGGGGCTAGATTAGCAAGTGTCTACAGGCTAGCTTTGGGGGATAAATAAAATATTCAAAGGGCTTGGTGAGTGACTGAGGTAATTCCATAAACTATTTTTTGTTTTAAACTGTGGCTTGAGCTAATGAATTCCTCCAGGATGGTTTCTCTTTTCTACTGCTCTGTGAGTGTAGCCCAGCCTTCGGTTCTGCTAATGTTCATTGGTTCTGTTACTGAGTCTGGGGCTGGAAAAGGTTGCTTAAGTGTCAGCCAAGACACTCCCTCTGTTTGGGGGAGAGGGAGCTGCCAGCCCGACTCTCCGCTTCCTGCCAGCTTAAGGAGCTTATGACTCAGATTCAAGCAAAACACTGAGCTGAAGCAAAAAGAAAGGGAGGGAACCTCAGCTCGGAGGAGGGCCCCAGTGCCAAACTGCATCGCTGAAACAGTCAACTCAGGAGAACCCAACACCAGAAAGCTGTGTGATTTGGTGTTCATTCTGTGCTTGAAAACCCACACGTTTCCACGCACAAACTTCCTTCCTCTTACACACTCTCACAAACACATTTCTCCCCAAGCAGGAATTCTGAGGCTATTGTCCCTTCCTGTTAAAAAAAAAAAAAAAAAAAAAAAAAAGCTTCTCTTGAAAGCTGGAATGATTATTAAGCATCTCTCAGGTCCATGATAGCAGAAAAGTCCCCACCAGATGGGATGATTCAGCTGGTGTTTCCAGTTGTCCTTTCTTGCCATGTGTCACCCTAGTTTCCATTCTTCATAGAGGGAGGTGTTGGGGGAAGACTACAGACATTTCTTGGGGATGACATGGAGACCCAGACGCATGAGTTTCAAAGGCTGCTGGTTCCCATAGTTCCTGGATATTACTCTGGTCGATGTGTTGGTGCCAGTGTTGACTTGCTGGTCACTTGGAAAGTGAACTCTAGCCCTGAGGAGAGGTACCAGATGAATTAGAGACATCTTCATTCTTTCTTCTCCTTCCTCCTTCCATTACTCATGGACAGGTCCACACACCCTTGCCCCTCGTTGTCTCTTTCTGAGTAAACATTAGTCATTTCCCTCCAAGTGTCTTACCTCCACTTACTGAAGAGAAATGTATGATCTCTTTGAAGTTGAAAGTCCCAAACTACATACTTTCCTGTTAAATATAGTTTACAGTATGACTACTTCATGGATGGTCATATGTAGTAAGCATCATCTTCCAAATATTCAACTTGTATTTATGTCTGTCTTTCAGGAAACCCTAAAACAGTCTCTCGTCGTCAACTGTATAAGGTCAGATGCTTTAATGCCCTTTTGAAGTCTTCATGACCTGGATCCAGCTTCAGTTTCTAGTCTCATCTTACCTGGCATTACTACTCCTCTTTACATTGGCTGGCCTGGTCTAGGTAACCCCCCCAGCCCAATTTAATCACTCCTCTCTTTGAAGTTCCCTCTTCTAACATCTGTCTGATCCCAACCATTCTTAAAACCCAGACCCATGTCAGTCCATTATCTTTATTGGAGGAGAAAGAAGAAGATGAGAATAAGGAGGAGGAGAGAAACAATCAACATATTAAAGTCTGAGGGGAAAGAAGCCTGGTTGTGGTGTATGGTGTTCCTTGGGAAAGTCTGTCATTAGCCTAAGGAACTTATTGATGCCCTGCTCCCCGCCCCCGCAATGCTTTAAGAAGCTCAGAAGATAGGATTTATTAATGCCTCAGGAGCTTTCAATCCCAGTCAGAAAAAACTGTTACCTTTATTCTGGAGTGGGAGCACATTTTTCATGTCTAACAGTGACAGATATGTGGGAAGGCAAATTTGAGTCAGAAGGTAATTTAGTGGGTTTGGCTGCGGTGAAAGAAGGAATTAGTTGGAAGAACTCAATGACGGTTACAGCTTAGCCTGAGAGTTATATCTCTTCTATTCTTCAGACCTCTCTTCAATGGTGCTGGTAGATCTGAATTGTCCTAGAGACAGGTTCTCAGGGTTATATCCTCAAACGTCTAAGACTGATCAGTGCTGTTCCTGTCAGACACATTTCTTTTCCAAGTAGGCTAACGCTGTCCATCTGGAGGGCTTACTCTGCCTCTTTACAAATTCTCTGCTTTGACTGCTGCCTGAGGGCTTCACTGTTTAATTCTGTTCGCAGTTAGAGGGAAGACCTCCACACACTTGCCCCTAGTTGGTTCTCCATGAGGCACTAATACCAGTCACTTTACTTAGAACTTTGTCTTTCGTAGCTTTTTGGTGAAATTTTGATGGCTAGTGGTGACTCTGCCACTTCTGCGGGCTGTTTTATCTTCCTTTGTCTGGGACGGGTGGCTAGGAGCTTCATTAGTGATTTAGAGCTAGTGGCTGGAATTTTCCAGAAAGTTTCAGTATTTATTTCAACTTTTTCTTTCATTTATAAAATAGAATTAGACTAATCATTATATTATTATTGATGAAAGACACTTTAGAGCTATCTAGATGGACCATTTCTTGTTCTATAGGTAAATAAACTAATGTTCAGTTAGATTTATTGTTTTATTCAAACAACTGGTCAGGGACCAAGCAGGACAGGAATCCACATCGTCTAAATTTTAAGCAAATGGAATAACCCGATTGACATATAGGTTAAGGGGGAAGGGTATGGCTCAGTGGTAGAGCCCTTGCTTAGCATGCACAAGGCCCTGGGTTCAATCCCCAGTACCTCCATTTAAGTAAATAAATAAAAACCTAATTACCTTCCTCCTTAAGTTAAAAATTAAAAAAAATATATTAAAGTATAGTTTGATTTGGAGTCTAATTAAGGACATAGTTATTTATATTAATTATCTTTCTATTTTACTACAGTCTCCCAGGAGCCAATGGAACAACAGTCACCAGAGTTAGGCAACCGTATTATTGCTGCCAAATATTTATGTCCAAAGCTCTTTGTGTTTATTATAAAAGTTAGTAATGAAATAAACATTGCTATGGTTACCAAGGAGTTAGACTAAGATTTCAACATGTGCTGCTTGAAGGGAATGACCCAGCCACTTCAGCGGTAGTTTCCAAGGTAAAGATTGTGGTAAGGGTGACTTCTAGGAAGGAGTCAGCTTTTGTGAATTTTGGGCCTCCAAGTTGCCATGTCATCTCATACATTTATCCATTCTGGGCTGGGCGGAGCTCAGCAATATCATACAATTAGATTGGTTGATACCATGGATGCAAAGAAACGGTCTTTTTTTTTTTTTTTCTTCCAGAATGATACAACGTGCCCAAAACTATGTTTATAGCAATTTTTGGGGGGTGAATTTTCTCTTTGTGCCCAAATGTGAATCAATTAAAGACATATTAATTGGAAACAGGTTGGAATAAGGCTAAAATAACACAGTTTCATTAACAATAGAATTCATTTTTATATTGAGTCATATTTAGTTGGCACCTTTGATGCAGTTAAGAGTTTTGTGCTGAAAGTAGGATTTTTAACAGCTTAACTTGATTGCGTTGAGTAGCGAGGGTTACAAGGACTCACTCTGTGTCCTTGAAGTTGCTTTCAATATCTTATTCTTTCTCTTTATGGTGGGAATTTTCTCTGTAATTATAAAAGAAAAAAGAAAACCATCATCTGATTCACTGTCTTGTTATTAACCCAGGGAAGTGACTATTTGAAGTATGTTTGTAAGTTTTACCTTGAACTGTCATTATTTTATAGAAGGTGAAGAAGATCGTTCAATCAGCTTTATCACTGAAGATAACACATTGGAATAGCCAAGGGTTCATTTGTCAAAGGATGCTTCAAAGAATTAGTAGAAAAATGAGATAATTTCCTCCAAGTCACCATAGCTAATTAGACTACATAGAAAAGTTTTTTCTCCCAAAGTTAAGAGGTATTGTCTTTTCAATGAGCATCTATTTTTCCTGTGCCCTAAAGACTTGAATAATAGATTGGCTAATAGGATAAAGTTAAAAAAAAAAAAATCACAGCTCAGTGTACTTCCGGCTAACACGTAACTACAATACCCCGGGCATGAGTCATTCTGTTGTTGAAAGTGTTATATCCTGTGTGTTTTATGATAGCAATTCTAAGAGAACACGTATTTGCGCAGTATTTAGTCTAGATGGTAAAGCAGATTTAATTACGTTTTGTGGGACTTTTTTTTTCCTTTTCAAAGAGTAAAGAGAAAGGATTTGGGGTTAGTGTGGTTAATTGCAGTCATAAATACAGTGACGCTTGTTAGAAAACAGTAAGTTTTATATGATACAAAGTTGTTTCCTATCAGTTTTTATTCACAAAAAGGTCTATAATCTTGTAATGCAAAGACGTTCTGAAGACTTTTTTTCCATAACAAAAGCAAATGGAATTGAAAGTATAAGAATAATAGAATTATCTGAATATTGTAGATTATACCAATTAAAAAAAAGAGGGGAGAGAAAGCTATTTGAGCCCTTCAGACAAACATGAGATCAAAGGGGAGGGACAAAAATGCTTTGTGGTCATTATTCTTATTTTCCTGTAGCATCTACATCCTTGATACTGAATGTGCGGCCGTAAACTGGCAGCATCCACATCTCGTAGGAGCTTGTTAGAAGCGCAGAACCTCAGTCCCCACCCTGGATTCAGAATTGCATTTTAACAAGATCCCCAGGGAATTCATATGTGTGTTAAATTTTGAGGATTGCTGAGATAGAGAGCTTTTTTATTTTCTGTTAATACCTATGGAGTAAACATATGTTTGATGATGTGGTGAAAAATGAGACATCCCTTTCCTTCCTTTGAGAGGAGAGACAGAGAGACCAAAAGCCTCAGGACAGCACTGCTAGCACCAGTCCAGATGGCTAAGACAGGAGTCCTTCTGCACCGTGCTGGAGGCTTTTGGCGCATTAGGCACATCCTGAAGGGGTCAGATGTGCCATCGCCCCATCATGCTGAGGATATTTATTTATTTATTTATTTTCACAAGCAGCAGAGTCAAGGTCACGTTCATAGGAGGAGCTTGTTTTCTCATGTTAGAGTAGGCTGTGTTCTTTCGGGTAAATATTAATTTTCTTTCTGACAAGGTGTGCTTGCATCTTAGATAATTAGTGAGGAAATTAATTGCAGCACTCCACAGTCAAGAGCCTGAGGTGCATTAGTTGGGGAGGGTAGAGCTCAGTGGTGGAGCGCGTGCTTAGCATGCACAAAGTCCTGGGTTCAGTCCCCAGTACCTCCATTAAAAGAGTATATATAACAAGTAAATTAGTAAATTAACCAATTACCCCCTCCCTCCCTAGAAAAAAGAGTCTGTGATGGATTCACACGTTCCACTTCCCTCCTTGGTCTTGAGACTAGGGCCCATTCCTTTAGGGGTCGTAAGGGTCATCATCTGATTTAATGGTATTAAGCAGACATGGAAAGGGACTAAGACATTCTCCCAACTTTTATGGGAAGTGAAGAGCTCTTTTCAGGGTTTGGGTTGAGAAATAAGCAAGAGCTTTGAAACAATGGTTGTGAGAGCAGGATGGAGAGATTGAGGAAGGACGGAGGTCATAAGAGAATTTTCAGAAGGCGCTTCCTCTATTTAGTGGTTATCAACTTTGCATATTACAATCACCTGGGAAACTTGAAAAAGTTCTGCTTTTCAAGCTGCACCCACACCATTAGAATGTCTGGTAGGATCTAGGGATCAGTTTTTTTTTTTTCCTTTTCTTTTCTTTCTTTTCTTTTTTCTTTTCTCTCTCTCTCTCTTTTCTTTTTTTTAAGATCTCCAAGTCATTCTATTTTGTGACTAAGTTTCAGAACCATTGAAGACCGAAATTTGTAAAGTTTCTTTCATTTAGGTGTTAATACGTTTTGTGTGGGGAAAGCTAGCGGAAGGAAGAGTTCCAGCATCCTGAACCTTTAAGGAAAGCTCAAGGGACAAATGAAATGTGACGCTTCCTCTAGAGACCCCAGGGCAAATCTCTGCTCCGGTTCTAGAAACAGTGTGACTACATTCCTCTTGGTAAAGTTTCTTCTCTGCTTCCTATTCTCAACTCTTACACTCTAGCAAGGAACACTGCTGGCTGAGTGTGGTAGCCAGATGGCCCCCAGTGATCCTTGTCTCCTAAAATTCGTGTCCTTGTGTCATCCCCTCTCACATCGACTCACTCAGAGCTAACTTGTGTGACCATCAGAACATGTGATGGTGTGAGGCATCCCAGGCTAGGCTATAAAAGGTATTATTACAGCTTTTGCTTTAGTATCCTGGATCTCTAGCTCTACCAAAAGCCAGCTGCCATGTGAGGACACCAAGGAGGCCCATGGAAATGAGCCACCTTGTCAGCTATTAGAGTGAGTCACCTTACAAACGGATCATCATGAAGACATTGAGTCTTCAGATAACTGCATCCCCAGCTGACATTTGACCCCAATGTCATGGGAGACCCTGAGCCAGAACTGCCTAATTTGGCAGCTCCCCAAATCCTGGTCTACAGAAACCATGAAAGATAATTAGTGATTATTGTTTTTTAGGCTACTAAATTTTGGCAATAAATAATTAATACACCAGGGCTCATCCAAATCCTGATTACCCATTTTGGGGCTCTATTTATAGATGACTTCCAGAACATGGCAACAGAGCTGAATATTTTAGCAACAAGTTGCATTCAACTCTTTAAATTACTTTAAATTAACCTGACTACCATGTAAGTAAGCCCAATATTAAAGTTTATTGCAAAACTAATGATATTTTTAAAACCTTAGTTTTTTATTAAATCTTAACAGGTAGCTAAACAGCGTTTGATATATAGATCAGCATTGCTGAACAGAACTTTCTGTAATTTTGGAAATGTATACCTGCACTGTCCAATAAGCTACAATTGACTGCTGAACACTTGTTATCAGACTAGTGCCATTGAGGAGCTGAATTTTAAGTTTTATTTAATTTTAAATTGTGGCTACCATACTGACAAAGAATCCTATATAATTTCTGGGAAGAATATAGAGATGACAAAAATATTCTGCCCTAGTCTGCAAGCTGTGGATTGAGAATAGGTGGAAAACCCAGTAAGGGAAGTAGTTTATCTGTGGTGTATTCAGTTAGTGGGCTTCCCCTCCCCCCCTTTTAACCCCTAAAGATGTGTCTCTTGGAGTAAATGGTGACAAACCACAAAGCAGATCATAAGGGATCGTGTGGATCCAAGGTGTGATTGATTTCAGGCTCTGTGACAGTGAAAGAGGAGGTTGTATTGGGGTTTGAGAGGAATTCTGAGATTTTGTCAAAAATAATCTTCAGCATGGCGCTTGCTGAACCACTTTCCGGATTGGTGCTGGCCCTGCCAGCTGCCATCTTATTTCTTTTGCTGAATCTTATTGGGTGACTACATGCTACAATACATGCTTAAGAAGAGTCCCAAGTAAGGTAATGTCAACACAATCGGTTTATAGTTTCTAATATCTAGAGATTTTGTTGTTTATGATGGTGTGACAATAATAATGATGATAATGACTATTATGTTGGATCAAACTTATTTATTGTTTATCTAGTCTCTTGTACTTTTGTTGTTGTTGTTATTTAATCAAAGGACCAGAAATAAATTAATAGAAATTCCTAGCACTTTTGGATCTCTGCCTTATCCAAGATTTTCAAGCATGTTATACATGGAAAATTGTGGGTAGACTAAATTTTGCAACCTGAATTTTATTTAAAATACACATGAAATGGTCCTATTTTATGATCATCTAATTATGTTCCAACAGAAAATATAATGAAGACTTATTTTTGAAGTAATCAGTGGTAAATGATGTTCTTTGATTAAGAATTTTTATTTTTTTGATAAAGAATTTTTATCATAGAGTTATCTATGAGTATAATGCTTAATTTATCTTCTTTCTTATTTTGGGTATTTGTTTATATCAATTACCAAGCTTTTTTTGCTTGGTTATTATTACCAAATTAAAGAGTGATTTTATTTTTGAAAAAGAAAATCAAACACAGAGCTAATTAAATGTAGAAACAAAAACACTACTAATCCTACCATTTATTCCATTCTGAATTATTTATACATATACACACGCATTTTTATAGAAACGAGCTCTGATTTGTTTACACACACACATTTTTGCAAAGATGAATTCGTATTATATGTCCTGCTTTGAAATGGTTTCTCATTTTACAATAAAAGAATATTCCAGTTGCATGACATTATGTCTTGCAGTTAATGAAATGGATAGTTATATATAATTATCAAGTTTGATAATACATTTGTGTGTATATTAACATTTTAATTTTAATACAGTAATTTCAGAATCATGTCTACAAATTCTTCAACAGATCATGAGGCAAAATGGGGAAAATAATAGATGTAAAAGTCAGATACACACAGATGGTCCATTTCAATCCATGTCAGCCTGCTGCTGTGTCTGGGGAAAGTCCGTCCTCCCCAGAGTGCTGAAGGAGAGAACAGGACTTTGTTTGGAAAAGTGGGGAAATACTTGAAAAATGAAGTCACTGAAACAGTGATACTCCACCAAGCTCTTGAGGTCTCGCTGAATGACAGCTCCAGTTGTGAAGACGCAAGGATGCATTCTTCAAGGCTGTGGATGGAAGAATTCAACTCTTCTTTGTTCCTTTGCTTGTCTTCCTTCCCCAGCATCCCTCCCAATGTTTCATGGAGTCACCTTCAAAATAAACTGCTTGCATCTGAAGGCTGCTTTCTAGGGGAACCTAAGTCAAAACACTTAGGTTTGAAAGAATAGTGGCAAGGGAATAAGAGCAAATTTGAGGTTTCTTGGAAATGCATTTACAAGTGACTGTGAGAAAACTGAACTTCTATTGAGTATCAGCCTTCTTCATTAAGGAAAAGGTGTTTCTAATTGGGAGGAGCAGATTGAAGACTGTAATTGTGAGTGAGTACATGATTGAATTTGAGACCTGAGGCCTCGATTGATTCAACCTTATTTCTTCATCCAGCATGTCTCTGTGCAATAGGTGTATTATGCCTTGGGCATTATTGTAGGCACTGGGGACACTGAGAAAGGTAGACAAATCTGCCCCCATGAGCACAGGGAAGACAGAGAACTGCCAATGAACTGAACAATAAGTGGACAAGATAACTTCACACAGTGATGTTTTATGAAGACTATGAAACTGAATAATGAAATAACTCATACCTATTTTCATTCTTTTATTAATCAGTTCATTCATCTAATAATATCATCTGTTACGTAAGGTAGCTATATTCTAATTTTTAAGAAATATCAGAGGACAAGATTTCTGATAGCAATCTGAACTAAGAACATCATATTTTAGCTTTAAAAAATGGTGATAAGGACTTCTTATATGATTATTGCCTTTTTCTCTTTTAGCTTGATATGGTATTCTTGCCTGGATTACCATGCACAGAGTTTATAAACCTTTGGAAGATACTACAGGTAATCTGTAGGATCTAGCATACATTCACTCAAGATAAATCCTGCTAAATTCCCATGATTTCCCGTTTTGTTAGAAACTCTAGAGAACAGAAAATTCTATGGATAAAATGCATTTCAATGATTTCTTTTACATCAACACATCTTACGATATCTTTTGCAAGAACATTATGGTTAGGAAGTGCGTTGAATGATAAACTGTTGATGTTTAGTGCCTTTTGAACAGGCACCTGCTAAGTGTAAGTGTTTCTGTAATGGAATGTGACTAGGTAGCCCTGTTGGCTTAAGATGCCTATTGGTGATTTTGATAGGGTTTTGGAAGTGAGGCCACATAGATGCATAACTAAAAATAGAGGACAAATCCAATAATAAAAGTGATGTCAACTGACAGAGACACATGGGTCCAAAAACAATGAGATGAAATTAAGAAGAAACAAATTTCCAGTTCTGTTTAGGTTCAGAGTGTCAGATGCATGAGAATGAGGTGGCTTGGCTATAGGACAGATGACAAATTTCTGGGACTTCAATTGAATGACAACCATACAATAAGCCAATAGTGCTGTGTAGCTGTTAGAAAAATAGACTAGCACAATCATTAAGTTGCACTAATGAAATATTGTGTCTAGTATAAGGGAGGGATTAGAACAAAACCCAGTTTCCCCAAATTCTGTTCTAGTGAGACGACTTCTGGAGTAAAGTGTCAAACTTCTTGCATTATACTTTAAGGCAGACTTCTCCAGTTGAAGTATGTTCAGAGGAAGGCACACAGAATTCTGATAATCACATCTTTTGAAGCAAGTCTGAAGGGACAGGATGTTGTTCTGCAGGAGAACAGGTTGGGGAGATATTTGCAGAGTACTTTTGTCCACGTGGCAAGCTTTCATGTTGAAGAAACCAGAGATTTGTTTGACATTCAGCTAGAAAGTTAATAAAAAATATTCGCTTGAAGTTAGAGAGATGAAATTTTTGGTCTAATATGAGGAACAAAATTGAGTTATCCAAAAAAGGCTAACATATGAGGAAAGATCCCTTTTCCTAGAGTCACCAAGTCCAAAATCTTCATCCCAGAGTGGAGTTTGGGGTCATATGGCCTAACAGTTATTCATCATTGCCTAAAAAATTACCCCCAAACTTAGAGAGTAAAAACAATTTTTTTAATTGAAGTTTAGTTGATTTACAATGTTGTGTTAGTTTCTAATGTACAGCATAGTGATTCAGTTGTATGTGTATATTTTTTCATATTCTTTCTCATTATAGGTTATCACAAGGTAATGAATATAGTTCCCTGTGCCATACAGTAGGACTTTGTTCATCTATTTCATATATCCTAGTTTGTATCTGCTAATCCCAAACTCCTAATGTATCCCTCCCCACTCCCTTCCCCTTGGGCAACCATAAGTTTGTTGTCTGTGTTGATGAGTCTGTCTCTGAGCAACAACAATTTTATTTTGTTAATCCTTTGGTGGGTCAGGAACTCAGAAGAGCTTGCCCAGACAGTTTTCACTTGGGTGTCTCATGCACTTGTGTTAGACACTGAGTGCAACCAGATCAAGCCACGTACTGACTGTGCCTCGGGGCTGGATGTCCAAGGTGGCTCGCTAACCTGGCTGGCAGGTTCTGCTTGGCAGTTGGCTGGGACCTCAGCTGGGGCTGCCAACTGGAGCATGTACATGTGGCCTCTTTCTGCGTTCTCAACTTCCTTACAGCATGGTTGCTTCGGGGGAGCTGGACTTCTCACAGAGTGACTCAGGGATGTTCAAGCACGTGTCCCAGTGCCCAAGACAAGCTGCTGAGCCCGATGGAGCCTCAGAAGTCCTGCAATGTCACCTTTTCTGCATTGTCATATTTGCAAGTGAGTCAGAAGCTTGTGAAGATGCATGAGGCGCAGGATGTAGATCCTGCTTTGGATGGAAGGAGTGTCCAAGATTTGTGAACATTTTTTAAAAAACTGCCACAAATCTTGAACTCTCAATTTATCCCTTCCCACCCCCACACCCCTGGTAACCATAAGTTTGTTTTCTATGTCTGTGAGTCTGTTTCTGTTTACTAACTATTGTATATAAAATAGATAAACAAATTTCTAGTTAATAGCACAGGGAACTGTATTCAATATCTTGTAGTAACCTAAAATGGAAAAAAATATGAAAACGAATATATGTATGTACATGTATGACTGAACTTTTATGCTGTACCCCAGAAATTGAGGTAACATTGTAAACTGACTATAATTTAATTAATAAAAAAGTGCCACAAATGGCTTCTTAAGTGTATTCCAACTCGAAGTCTCTGATTTTATGAATCTAATGGATTATATGGGAAGATTTTAAGAAAAAGAATTTTTATATCTTTGAAAAACTTGGGGTTGACAGCTGGGCTCTCTTCAAATTATTCATTAGTGTTATCCCATAAAGAATTTTTAGTTTGATGTTTATACACACACACACACACAGTGGATAGCATGAGAAATATACAACCCAAATTATGAGTTCTCCCAAATAACTTATTTAAAATTATGAATATAAATATGTAAATAATGCTCTAAAGCAATTTTATGAAACAGGAGAACTTGGCTAGTTTAGGCCAGTGGAAGTGCCCTGAGAAGACTGGCAGGTAAGTGACAAGCCTAGATAATTTGCAGCTTCTGAACTTGTCTCAGTGAATAGAAACAGGTACTAGGAATAAAAATTTGAATGTAACCACTGTGCTTGGTGACAGATAAACTTGGTGTGTTGAGCTTTCTAGGTGTATAGAATTATGCTCAGCAGGATGGAGACCTGACCCTCAGCAGAATCTCAGTTCAAAGAAGCAGTGAAGACAGTGTACCTGTGCTGGTGCGGCCACTCATCTTATTAACTCTGAAGGGCCCGGACCCGGAGCTAAACTATTGCTCCCATTTGCCAACTAGAGTTTGGTCTGCTCTTTGGGTGCTCCTGGGATCGGCCCTGGACACACCCTCACTCTACTTCTGCTACAGTGATGAGGTTTTAGCATTTTGTCCACTTCCTAATGACATGTGACCTCTGACCGGAACCTGGCTCTGCCTTGGTGTCCTTCCGAGATGCTGACAGGTTACCTGCCCTCTTCACCTTGCTGGGCTCCACTGGCTGTAAATGACCCTTCTGAAATTTTAGCAAAGGGATTTTACTTCTTCTACTTTTTGGGGTTTTATTTTATTTTTTTTCTCACTTGAAGAAGAACATCTATGTTTTCACAGAGTGGTCTCTAAGCAACTCTAAATATTTGATAGAGCTCATCACACTTTCATCTTTTCTTGATGTCCCCCACCCCCATTCCTTTTTGTCTCTTTTCTTCTGATGAAGGAAAATAGAAATAGAAATTGAAAACTTGCTTTCTCTGGCTGTTATTTCTCCACTGACTCACACTTTCATGATCTTTTTTTCACAGTTGATGAGCACTTTTTGGAAATATTTGCATGTATACAGCTGTGGCTTTACTGTTGTGGGTCTAAGTAAAGAGCTATTCTGCATCTCCCAAAGGACATTCAGACAGCATTTGCAAAGCAGATCTCATTTAACAAATGTAATCTGCCGCTCTATCTAGCAAACACTCTTTGTCTTTTGGCTTTAATCTTACTTCAAATCCAACTTCTGTTTGCCAGACCCCAAATAGGAGACCTCTATCTGAAAAGAAGCACTACGTATAGCTTCCATTAAAAACCAAAAACTAAAACAAATTCTTTTGTATCATGAAATGTCAGCTCAAACAGAACTGCCTCTTGGTATCCAAAATGTGAAGCGTGGTGAGAGCCAAAATGGCAGACATCTCTGGCCCCATGGATGGGAATTCCTAAATGGTAATTGGGAGAAATAAAATGCTGGGTTTTGGGGATGGTAATGAGATGCTTACCTTATTCTTTACCTTTTGTTTATCCTTCAAAAAAAAGGAAACAGACTTACTTTCAACAAAACTACAAAATAATCCCCGTAGAAGTGCATATCTGCACCTTCACCAACACCCTTCCCAGCATGCCCCAGGCTGATTTCAAACTTTTTCAGGCCTTTCATGTAAGGCCCAGTTTGTGGTAACCCAATTGTGTCAGATGGATCAACCCATCCAGGTATAAGCTCAGAGTTTAGGCCAACGTTTGGCCAAGGTCTGCAAAGTCTGGTCAAATAGATTATTTATTTTTTTTGGAAGCTGAAGCAGAGATGAAATATGGTTTGAGTTTTTATGCCAAATTTTTCCTTGAAAAAAATCAGAGTTTACTGCTGTACCATGTCCAGTGATGGGGTAAGAACGTACAAGAAGCCACCCTGTTCTTCAGCAACATATGTGCTGCTATTGAGGCGTCTGTGATGCATGTGTTGTACTATTCTGGATCCATTACTGGCAGTCATGACCCCTCCATCTCCATTGCCAAGAGAACGTCAAAGAAGTAGATGTAGAGCAAGATCTCATGAGGTCATTCTTGCTCAGTAAGTTGGGCTGGAGTCCAGAGTTGCCACCAGAAGGCTATTTGGTTACTTGGGACAGGTTAACAGTTTGCCATGTCATTGCCCCAGAGAGGGTGGATTATGAACCCAAAACCTGAGTTGCAGGGCTGCTCATGGCAAGAGGTAATCTCAAAGAGGAGAACAAATGTGAAAACTTCTCTAACTAGAAACAGTGTTGGAATTAGTCGTAATGTAAACAAGATGTTTTCAGAATGTTCAGATGAACTGAAACAACAACAAAAACATGTTAACTTTTACAGACTTTGCAAGAGATTAACAAGAACTCTAGTCATGTGCAGCCATGGAAAAAGAAGAGAGAAGGGTATTTATTTTTGAACAGTGGCAAATAAGGTCCTGACCGAAAAATTCTGCTGGAAAAGAATCAATCTTCTTTGTAGAAAATTAGCACATGAATACAGCACACGTGATAAGAAAGAAAATAATAAAAGTAAAAAACAAAAACAAAAACAAAGCAAGCAAACCATCATCCTACATTAAATAAGAACTGATTGTGTATATATCTGCCAGAGTTTTTGTGCACACATACCAAATATGGAGGACTTAACAAATAGAAGGATCTAATTTTTTACTATATAATTTTTTACTATTTTTCACTTAACAAAATATTTTTCATGTCACATTTTTCTAAGTACATTGTTTTCATAGGTTATATGATGTTTCATCATAAAGATGCAAAGAATCTACTATTTTCTGAAGAAAAATTTACTATTGAGTATTTAGCTTTTTCTTTTTTCTTTCTTTTTTTATTGAAACATAGTCAGTTTATAATGTATCAATTTCCAGTGTACAGCATAATGTTTCAGTCATGAATATACATACATATATTCCTTTTCATATTCTTTTTCATTATAGGTTACTACAAGATATGGAATATAGTTTCCTGTACTATACAGAAGAAATTTGTTTTTCAATCTGTTTTTATGCATCTAGTAGTTAATATTTGCAAATCTTGAACTCCCAGTTTATCCCTTCCACACCCTTTCCCCCTGGTAACCAGGTTTTTCTACTACTTTAAAAAAGTTAGTTAACACTACTGTGATAAACAAGCTTGTAGATTAAGCTTTACATAACTACAAGTGATTTTTCTTCTTAGGAAAAATTCCTCAAAGTATGAAGCCGTCAATGCCTCTCCATTGTTAATAGGCTAAAGGCAGGTTTTCTTACTCTGGCCTGTATTTGCCTCACTCTCTCAGCTCCAGCCACACTGGACATATGATTAATGTGTTGTTGGAGTATTTCAGCTGCCTGCCATCTTGGCACCTGGTGAGAGTGCATTCCCTGGGCCCCGTTGTGGTTGGTTGAGGCCATGGGGCTAATTATGGCCTTTTAGCCTTTTCCCCTTACTATGGTGTTTAATAACATTCCAGCTAGTGGCTGCTTTATTAGGCTGTGTTCCCGAGTGAGAAAAACAATGTGCAGAGCTGAATGGAGCAAAGTCAACTCCAAGTGGCCATGAAATGTGAGAAATAAATCTTTGTTGATTTAAACTACTGAGAAGTTAGGTTTATTTGTTACAGCCATATAGTGGAGCTTACACTGACTGATACACTGGCCTTTAGCATTCCCTTTCCTTCCTTATGTTATTTGTGCACATTATTACATTTGCCAGGCACTTCCTTTCCTTACCTAGCAAACATTTACTTACTCAATGTTTTGTAGCTAGGTGCACCCTAGGACATTTTCCTAGAAATCTGCTCGACTTACTGTTATTATAGACACTTTTAAATCTATATAAATCTTTAACAGTTCTTGTCAAAATTGCAATATATATTGTTCTCTTTAGGTAGTCTCTTTTGCCCTGGATCTCTGTCCCTGTCTCCTTTCTCTGAAAAATTCCAGAAGTGCCAAGTTGACTAAACTCGAGAATAGTAATGCTCTTGAACAGCTAGTAATAAGGTAGCTTTGATTCTTACTCTACTAATTTTCCTTCTGCAGAGTGTCCTCAGGAATTCCTCAAGGAGGTCAACTTGACCCACAGGACAGTATTTGGACATTCTAGAGTCTATGGTTATGAAACTGTCATTAAGTCACCCATTCTTTAGAATCCTGATATAACATCTTATCTAGCCATGGATTTCACCCACAAAAGTAACTAAACTCAGTCATGTATGCACAACTCCTAGGTGTAGAAATAAAAGCTCAATCCCAGTACAGCGTAATACTGAGGGCACGGCATTCCAAGAGTTGATTTTATCTTAATTGCCTTCTTTTCACTGGATGAAGACAATTCAAAGTGTGAATAAAAATTCATTCAAAAGAAATTTATCCAAGCTCTGTGGTTCCCCCTCCTTAGCAAACTGTATCCTTTCTTTCTATGAGAGAACACTCTGTATAATTTACAGAAGGATTAGTTCTCTATTAAGCTTTTACATCTTCAGCCTTGTGATACAAATTCTATTCTCTTAGATTTGTAGCAAAAGTGAATTTTATATGTATTCTATTTCCTAGTGACCACATCAGTTGTTTTTCTTTTGGTCCCAAAATGTATACCTATACCTCCCAGATGTGATCCTAACATCTGCCTGAAAAACCCCAGGGGATCAGCCTTTGCAGCACTGACCTTCACGTTGCTCTCCCGAGAAAAGGAAACTTCTCCTTTGTATTTCTTTTGTCTAACACTTGTCATCTTTTTCTTCTAGAATTTAGTTCTCTTCCAACGATGGCTCTGTTTCAGAGAAGTAAACTGCATTTCCAGATTTAGAATGTACAATCTGTTATAGAGATATGTTGAAGGAATTATGAATAAATACCTCCTCTATATTGTGCATTGTTTCAGAAGGCAGATACCTGTGGAGAGGAATGACACCAGTGTCCATCAGATTCATTTAGCTGTCTCAGTGTCTGAGTGAGTTCGCCCGCCATGTCACAATCACAATATCCTTTGCTTCAGGTTGGGCTGGTCCACAATGTATTACTGTTCTACATACCACACACGTGTGCCACAGATGGTCACTTTTAATTTCAGAGCTCAAATGTAATAAACTCAGTGCATTAATATTTGGCTAAGATTAAGTGCTGGGAGGCTACCATGGAAAACCCATCAGTCAAGTTCATCTCTCACCAGGCAGTGGTGATTCCATTGCTACAAAATAAACCTTTGTTTTGCCTTCTCCTCAGCCTCACAACCCTTCCTCTTTCTTTGTTAGTCGAAGATGGAAATCTAATTCACACGCTAACATTTGCTTATAAGCAGTACAAGAGAACTCAGCGTTTTGGTATTTGGTTAAACAGATCTTTCAAGGAGACAGTCTACTAGCTGTATGAGTCAGAGTGAGTCCTGGCTTTCTTTTTGTCCTCTGTTTGGACCCTGCATTTATTTTACTTGTTTATTTTACATTTTATTGAATTCAGTGGAAGGCAGTCAAATCACCATCAGCAATTCCAGTGGAATCCCTGTGTTGATGGACACGATGTGAAGGGCTGGGGGGAAAATCTGATTTCTCTACTCAGGTCAAGAAAGAAGACTGTCTCATGGAGAGATGATAAAATAACCTGCTGGACAAAAGATTCCTATCCATTCTTTCTTAACAATCCATCCAGTTTTTCTTTATTTCTCTCCATTTACAGCGCATACTCCAAACTTAATCATTTCAGTAACAACCATCACCATCATCCGCCTACTTACTCTTCTTTTCCCATAATTATCTAGTCATATCTAGGTAGTTAGATATTGACTAATTGTTGACATTACTGACTCCATATATTTACCTTCTCTGTGCTTGCGCTTGAACAGATAAACACTGCAGACGTGTTTGTTCACTGTTCCATGAGTTACATTCTTGGTCACAGTCATGAGTCTCAATAGCTCCTCCATATGCTCAGCCTTATTGTTACAGTCTGTGGTCGGCTTGTTCTCACACTCTCCATGATGACCACTTCAAACCTTCTCCACTCTTCTCCGTCGTCCAGCTTCTCTCCTGCAGTCTCAGAGGACATCGCCTTCTATTTAGGTGACATTCCTCCATCCAGCTTTTACATCCCCTCTTTCCCAGCCATCTCGGTAACTGTAGATGTTTAACCCTTTCTCCCTTGAATATTTAGCCACTCACTCTTATGTGAATCCTCTCCACTGTCCTTCAAATAGATGTGCAGATTTCTAGATGCTCTGTTCTATTCCACGGATCTATTTGTTTATTTTGGCAGCAATAATGCCACCCAATTTTAGTTTCTGTATCTTTCTAAGAAGGCCTGTTATTTGGTGGTGCAAATTTCCCAGCATTCTCCTTCTTTTTCAAGATTTCTTGGCTACTTTGCAGTTTCTTATGAATTTTAGAATAAGCTTGCCAACCCACACTCATACACACATTCACACACCGCATTCACAAACATGAATACATGAGTCTGTTGGGATTTTTACTGTGACTGCATGGAATCTGTAGATCAGTTTGAGAATGGTTCACACCTTTACAATGGTGGCCCTTCCAATCCATGGGCATACTATATAGCTCTCCACTATTATGTGGATCTTCTTTAAGGTCACTGAATGCAAATTGTATCATTTTTTTCCTTCTAGAAATCTTGCCTATCTTATAGCTTTCTGTTTTATTTTTTAATTGAAAGTAGTATCTTTTCTTTTTCTGTTGTTTGCTTGTAAACGGAATATAATTTCATTTTGTATATTCATTTGCATTCAGCAACATTCTGAAATCATTTATCTGAACAATTCATTGGTAGTGTCCTTGGATTTTCTACATACAATCATATCATCTGTTAACAATAGCACTTATTTTTTTCCAATTCTGTTTTTTTCTTTCCTCTTCTTTTCTCCTTTTGTCCTCCCTCCCTCTCTCCCTCTCTTTCTTTCTTTCTAGAACTTGGGATGAAGAACTGACCATTTTGAGAACTTGAGAAGAAGCCTAGCAATTTTGTAATCATATATTTTTTTTTTTTCACTGCCAGAGAGAGAGCCCTTCAAACTGAAAAAGTTGAAGGATGCACAAACCCTCATTCGGCCTCTGAATTTAATTGTTATAATGCAAGAACAACCAATTTTGATGTGTTTATTTTTCAGTGATTGGGGAAGTAACAATAGGTCTAGATAAAGCAAACATGGCAAAATGTCAACACGCAGTGATTTTATTGCTGGGCATTAGGACGTTTGCTGTACTATTTTGAAATTTTCACAATAACATTTAAAAAATATGTAAATGGATTAGTTGTTCTGGTAAAAGACAAAGACGGACAGATTGGAGAAAAGGCTCTATACTGTTTATAGAAGACTCACCTAACACAAATATGTGGGAAGTTTGAAATAAAAAGACAGGATGATGAAAAGATTACTCATCTGGATAAAGACAAACCAAAAGAAAAATGGTTATAGAAAAGTCAAGTATAATAGATTTTTATATAAGTTCACAAGAAAAAAAATAATTCCAAATGTAAAAGGCAGAATTAACGTGTACATCTTTTCCTTTAGGCATCACTTTCAGAGTAAGGAACTGGTACACCAGACAGTTGTCAGAGTAGCATGTGGGGTCCTCTGTTTCATTTTATCTCATTACAAGTATCATTACATATTCATGAAGTTTTACATATTTAGAGTGTTTTATAGATAGAATTATTTTTGATGCTCAAATTATCTCAAATGCTTCTGATATAAGCCTTTTTAAATGTTTGATTTTTTTACACAGGATAAAATGTAAGTTGTTTGGGCATTCAAATCCGTTATCACTTTTTACGTTTTGTGTTTTGCCAGTTTAAACATTTTTTTGCTCCCTTTTTTTGAATTGACTTTTTTTTTTTTTTCCCCAGGAAGCTCATCCAACCCATGAGTTAGGATTTTCCTGTGGGCTAGTTTTCACAGTGTCCCTGTGACTGACCTCAGCTATTAGATTAGCTTCTCAGAGGTCAAACTGACATAGCAAAGCAGAAGGCCTCAGGTGCCCAAAAACACTGTTATCAAGTGATAGTCTAAAGGCTCAGAGATTATCTGCAGGATCCTGATCTCAAGGGCCAGTCCTGAAGACAGGCCTTTTTTGGAATGTGCAGACTTGAGAAGCCCAGGCTGGCTGAGTTAACCCTTTCTTCCACACAGGCTGTGGAAAATAAATCAGTTTAGCTAGAATTCTCACTATGTTCTGCCTTGTGAGTATTAAAACATTTCCCAGAATTGTTCATGGATATACTTCTAAAACTCATGCCTCTCTAGAATATGCTTGTAAGGCAAAAATGCCACTTTTCAGCTTTTCTTACTAAGAATCTCCTCGTCTAGGGTGAACCTTCTCTCTTTCACCTGTTTATTTTACACATTTCAGTAATGTGATTGCTACCAGCCAATGGATATAAATATTGAAATGATTATTACTACTAATAAAAGCACGTGTTAGTGTTCTTGACCCCATCACCTTAGGCTCCTCCCTCCATCCCATCCCCACCTCAATTCCCTGCTGAGTCTAGGAGAATAACTAACCTTTGAAATACTGGCGTGGGAATACACCCTGCGGAGAACTCAGAGAGTACAAGTTACCTGTGGTTCCTTGCAGAGAAGGGGAGAACATTCACTCTATAATTTATGTCACATCAGGTCCAACTGAGCACCAGAGCATCTCTGCTGGATGCCGTAACGCCTCAGTCCCTGGTGCAGCAGGATTTTTGGGCGCTGCCTGCGGCCCCGCCCCCCGTCCCAGGGCTCAGAGGCGGGGCGGGGCTGTGGCAGGAGCCGCTCGGTCCAGTCTCCTCGTCATCCCAGCAAGACTTCCTCCCTGCAGGTTTCTTCACCCTCTGCAGCAGGACACCTGACAGCTCTTTCTTTTTCTGATCATCTGATGTCACAGGTTACCATGGAATTGCAAGGGTGGTGCCAGTGACACCAGATTAGGGTCAATTTATGAAAAATCTTGAGAATCTCATTCTCCTCTTGCACAATAGAGAAGTTCGCCAAGTTCAGTGGAGGTTTTCATCATGACCAGGGGACTTTGAAGAAGCAGTGGTTCCCAAACTTTTTGCTTTAAAAAAAATCTATTAATTTATAGATAAACAAGATTATACTGTATAGCACAGGGAAATATATACAAGATCTTGTGGTAGCTCATGGCAAAAAAAAAATGTGACAATGAATATATACATGTTCATGTGTAACTGAAAAATTGTGCTCTACACTGAAAATTGACACAACCTTGTAAAATGACTATAACTCAATTTAAAAAATCTATTAATTTAAATAAATTTAGGCAAATCTAATAGAATTTCCATATTTTTAAAATCTCTCCAAGAAAGAACATTACAAAGGGTAACTACCATCTTCCATTTACTCATTTATTCCTACTTATAGAGCAGAATAAAAAGAGCATACTCTAAGAATTGAAAAAGTGTATATTTAAACGAAATAAATTTAAAATCTTAAGTAATTTATTTTATTTTTTCTTAGGCTGGTGAACACTTGGCTATGACCCAGTCTTGTATGGAAATTAGCACATGACTACCTTCCTAGAGGTGATAATCATTTTGGTCCTTCTTGTCTCCCCAGGGTCTAACTCAGTGCCTGGAGCATAGCAGCATCGTAGGTACCCAGTCATTGGCCAAAATAAATGTACGGGTGAAAGAAGCAACATGTAGATGGAATGGTAAGCAATGGACTGCTGCTGTTTTAGTGATTATTTGTGGTACAAATAAGGAAACTCCCTTTGAGAACGTGGACATGTAGGGAGCTTCCAGGTAGAGGCAGCAAGGAATTGCACATTTGGGCCACAAGTCCATTGATATGATTGTGGGGTTTGGACTCTGACAGGCAAAGAAAAGTCAGCTTCTTCTCTTTTAATTTTTCAACCATTTTATTGAGGTCTAATTCACCTACCACATCATTCAGCCATTCCAGATGTATAATTCAGTGTCTTTTAGAATCTTGACAGAGTTGTGCAACCATCACCACTATCTAATTTTAGAACATTTTCATCATCCCACAAAGAAACTTCGGTACCCATGAACAGCCATTACTCATTCCTTCCCACACCGCCACCCCCAACCCTAGGCAAACACTAATCCATTTCATGTTTCTATAGATTTGCCCCTTGTGGACTCTTCAAATAAATGGAATCATATGGCATAAGTCCTTCACATTGTTTTGCATCTGGCTTTTTTCACTTTGTATGTTTTCAATATTCATCTGTGATATAAAATGTATCAGTATCTTGTTACTTTTTATGACCAAATAATATGCCGTTGTGTGGATATAACAGATTTTACTAATCCACCCATCAGTTGAAGGACATTTGGGTTGCTTCTACTTTTTGGTTATTATGACTAAAGTTTGTTATAAGTATTTATGAACAATTATTTTTGTGGACACATGTTTTCATTTCTTTTGAGTCTATACCTAGGAATGGGGTTGCTGGGTCATATGGTAACTCTACATTTTATCTTTTGAGAAACTGCCAGACTGTGTTTAAATAACATTGCATTATTTTACATTCTTACCACCAATATATGAGGGTTCCAATTTTCCCACATTCCTGCCAACACTTATCATTTTACGTCTTTTTTTTTTTTTTTTAACTTTTTAAAATTGAAGTATAGCCAGTTTACAACGCTGTACCAGTTTCTGGTGTACAGCACCACGCTTCAGTCATACGTGAATACACACATATTCCTTTTCACATTCCTATTTTATGTCATTTTGATTATAGCCACTCCTCCTGTGTTAAGTGTTATCTCACTGTGGTTTTGATTCTCATTTTCCTAACGACTAACGATGTTTGCATGGGCATTATGGCTATTTATATGTCTTCTTTGGAGAAACGTCCACTAGCATCTTTCATATTTTCATTGTAAAGTTTTCATAGTTTTTCTATAATCTGAGAACAAGTCCATTATCAGCAATATAGTACTCATCTATGAAGTACACTCCATCGCGCGTGTGTAAACCTCTTTGTTAATGGCATAGTCGGGGGCCCCAGGATGATAGCTCCGTGGGCGAGTGCAAGCCCTCTACAACAAGCTAGGAGGGCCTAACGCTGGAAGGCAGGTGTGAAGGAGCAAACTGCGCATGCGCCTGGCTGGGTGACTCAACATTTAGGCTCTCAGGATGGCCCCTGGGTTCAGTTCCTATGGGGACAGACTGGGCCACAAGCTGGAACTAGGGGATACACGGCACTATGCATGGTGTGAGGTAGGCATCCAATTTCATTATTTTGCACATAACCATCTTGTCTCAGAACCATTTTTTTTGCAAAACTATTCTTTCCTCATTGAATATTCTCAGCACCTCTATCAAAAACCAATTGATCACAAATGTAAGGATTCATTTTTGGACTCTTAATATTATTCTATTGATTAATATGTCATTTTATGCCTGTACCATGCTGTCTTGATTACTGTAACTTTGTGGTTAATTTTAACATTAAAAAGTATGAGTCCTCCCACTTTGTTCTTCTTTTTCAAGATTCTGTTAGCTATGCTGAGTCTCTTGCATTAAAATTTCCACATGAATTTTAGCATCTGCTTTTCAATTTCTGCAAAAAAGCCATCTGAGATTTTGATAGGTTTGCATTGAACTTGTAGGTCCAATTAATTTTCTTATTATATGATTGTAAATGCCTTTGATATGCCAAGGAAATATCTATACTTAATCCAGACATGTTAGAAATTCTAGACTTGTATATCCAACTGTCCACTGGGCCATCTCTGCGGCATCTCAAACTTCCAGCATTCAAAGTAAATCTTGGTGTTTTTCCCCAGCACCAGGACTTCCTGTAGCCTTTCCCCTCCCACTTACTATTTACTCCTATTTACCTAGTGGACAGGGGTGTGAATCAGGTCAGATTCTTTAGGCTGTAGATGATTTAGACATAAAAAGTTTCATTTTCCCCTGAGAAAGAAATCTGGAGTTACACAGCCTGGGCTGCCATAGGAGTACCTGCCTTCTCCAATGTCCAGCCCTAGTCTTCATGATCCAAAGTGATGGGTAAAGGTACAATTTCACATCTGAGTGCCAAACAGAAGGGTTTAGAAAGAGGAGAGTAAGGCCACCATATCTTCTTTTTAAGGAATTATCTCAGAAGGTCTAAACACTTCCATGTGTATTTTATTGGCTAGTGTTTACTGATGTAACATAATAGCCAGATATGCCTCAAAGTGAGACAGAAAAATATAAGTCTTATCTGATTCTTGGCACACCAAATAAATTTAGGGTTCTGTTGTTAAGCAGGAAGAGGGAAGATGGATGTTGGGATAGGAAATTAGCAGAGAATCATCCTGTAAATGTCATTTTCCTTTTCTTTCCCTTCTCAGTTTTGTCTTGTTCAGTTTACAATCCAGTAATAGTATGTTGAGTGGGTTCACTTTCTATCTCCAATGGCTTTTTATCCAGGCCATCATCATATTTTGCCAGGAGCAGTATCCAGTTCTCTCTGCTGCTACTCTTTGCTCCTGAATTCTCCAAACATCTGCCAGACTAATGCTTTACAAAATGCAAATCTGATAACACCGTTTTCTAACTTAAAGCTCCTCTAGAGTTCCTTTGCCCTTAGCATCCTTAAGATTACCTCTGTGGCCTTGCATGGATTGGCCACTCCCTGTATCTCTGGCCTTAACTCACATCGTGCACTTTTAACTCCCTGATTCTCCCCCATGGACCTTTTCAGTCCCTCACACATATTGTGTTTCCTGTCACAGGGCGCATACCATCGCCTCTACTGGAATGCATTTTCCTCCCTCTTTGATTAGTTAAAATAATACCTTTTAGGCTTCTGATCTCTCTTATGAGGTCAAATTCTCTTCTTATAAGCGCCCACAGATCTCTCCTGTGAAATATGTACACTGCGTTAATTTTACGTTTACATGATGATTTGCTATTCGTCTGTTCCCTAATAAGTTCCAGGATGATAGACATGATGTCTTTATTTACTCATCATTGTGTTCTTAGCATAGCATTTGACATTTATTACATTCAATAAATATTGCTTGAATGAATGAATGAAATGAAGCAGTATCATGGGGATGAGTGAATCAATTTTTCTTTGAGCTTCAAAAATTTAAAATTTGGACTGATGTATTGAATTTTGGGAACACTGCGTTGTTGAAAAGAAAAGAATATTATTATAGGTCCAGTTGCCCAACAGCTTTGTCTTGTGAATGTGTGATCTCATTCACTCATTGAATAGTGATTGAGGACACGAATGTATGCCCTCGTGCTCACTGTTTGTAAGAAACCTGGCAAGGTATTAAGTGCTTCACGTCTTAATTTTTCATTTCCTCGAGTAACAACAATTGATTTCCCAGGACTCTTCTCAGTCAGTCTGTTGCAGTCCACCCTTGCAAATTTTACTCCACGATCCTTCTCACCTGTTCACAAATTCACTGTTAATGAAAGATCTGCCTTTGAGATTCCTATCTCTCTGAATTAGAAAGCTGTATATTAATGGATACTTTCGTCATGTTGATTGTTTACTGTCATTCTCATGAACGGTGCTAGGTGTTTGGTAGGATTTAGCCTTGAGAAAATTCCTGCTTTCATGGAAGTCCTAGTCTAGTGAGAAGAGAGGAAGATGTAAAATAGTTACAAAATAAGTAAATTTTAAGTCGGAATAGGCATTGTCAGGGGCATTATTATATGGGCCTGTAGGGGACCAATTTAGATGTGAGTCTGGGACACTTTCTCTGAAAAAGTTATATTTAAGCAAAGCCTTGAAAGATGAATCAGGCATTGGACTAGCAGGGAGAAGGAGGGAAAAAATGTCCCCGGCAGGAGTATGAAGTCTCCAAAGTGGATTAAGACCTTGTTGGAACTTTCCAGAAGATCTGGAGACTGGCATGAGCTGAGGCAGCTGAAAACGCTTACTATGTTTCACTTCAAATGAACTCCCGGCTCCCTCTCCTCTATGACATGTTTTCCAGACTTTTTTTTTTTTTTTTTTTCCATGGCATTCCATTTCCCTGGATTCCTCCTGGGTCCCTCCTAAACAAGGTCCCCAGATTTGACACAGATCCTCTGCAGCACTCGGACAAGGGCAAAGACTATGGGAGCATTTTCTCCCTCTTTGCCTTAGAAGAATGTATTTCCATGAATGTAATTTGTCTGTACATTTGCATTTTTAACCACTTCATCACTATTCTGCTTGAGGTCAGGTAAGTTCCCCAGAGTCTTAAGCAAACAAATAGGTGTTAGAGCAGTTAACATTTGACACTAAATAAGAGATTTTAAACATTACTGCCAATCTCTAGGTTATGTTATTTTTATAGCATTTTGGTTTTGAGATAATTATTAACCCTCAATCTTGTTGCAGTCTGCTTTTTCTTTATCAGGTATCACTAGATATGCACACTGCATGCATATTAAGCCCAGTTACATCCTTTTTGTTCAGGAGAAGTAACACACACAGAAGAATACACAATAAAATGATGACAAATATGTCAATGGGAAGAAAGCATCCTCTGCATGACCAAGTCCGATGTGATCTCAACGTCAAAGGCAAGCCTTTACTTCCAGTGAATTAATGAACAGCTAAGGGAGGCCATGAAATGAAAATGGGAAAAGAGGATGTGGATTTTCTTGTTTTCTAAATCACAGTAGTGCCAGCAGATGAGAAGAAATGTGTCCTGACGTATCAAGGAATCAGTCACCTTCACTTGAAGTGACTTATGGCTATTTGGACGCCCAAAACAGTCTAATTGTAGTATTTCGTACAAATGAATGTACATACCATACACTAAAGTGGAAGGGGAATAAAGCCTCACATCCAAAGCTTTTACATAGTGAGTTATTTAATTAGTGAAGTGTTTCCAGGAGTTTGGGTAGCCCAGACCTCATCCTCAGAATCCCCACCACTCGTAGGTTGAAGTCTTTTCTTTCCCACATTAATTAAACTTCCCCTTATGTCTCTTGAATAGCGTCCAGCATTTCTAGAATGCGAAACTTACACAAGTATGTGCTCATAGTAATATGGGTATTTGGGGGAAAGTGGTAGTTGTTGGGAGAAAAGTCAACTGTTTCATTATTTTAAAGCTTTGAGAATGAGAGTTACAACTGGGATGAGTCTCTCATCCTTCCTGAGGCAAGCGTGCTCTGGGCTGCAGCTCGTTCTCAGAGCAGGAGTGTGACCAGAGTTGAGCTTGTTGTCATTCCTGGTCTTGGGTCAGGGTTTTGGGTGATACAAACACTGGTCATTATGACCATTCACTCACTGCCAGTTCCAGCACAAAATTGTGAGAGTCATTAAGTTTTCTGGCCTCGACTTGTGCTCCGTGAGTGCATCCTATGGTCTTGGCCAGAGAACACTGCTCATCTTTTTTTTTCAACACCCTGTATCTTTAATTATAATAATCATAGAACCAGCAGGGAGGGTAGAGCTCAAGTGGTAGAGCACGTGCTTAGCATGTATGAGGTCCTGGTTTCAATCCTCAGTATATCCTCTAAAAATAAACAAACCTAATTACACCCCCCAAAAAAAGATTTTAAAAATCACAGAAAAAGCATTCAATGGGGGCTGATAATGTGTCATGTATTTTGGGTAAGGGATATATATATATCCTTTAGAGAAAAGTTAGAGACTACAAATAACATAAAATATCATATGTATATAATGTTTATATATAAATATAGAAAATGTAGACATATATGTAAATATTCTCTACATAGATATATACACACAAACACATACAAACTTACATGCACAGAATAGAGTCTGGAAGGAAGTATAAAATATGAACTGATTACCTAAGGCTTGTAGGATTATAGATATTTAGTTTTCTTAATTTTTTTTTTTTTTTTTTTTTTTTTGCGTTTTCAAAGCTTCTTAGCTGAGCATGTTTGGAGTCAATCATTAAAAAGAACAAGATAAACGTGGGAGAGAATATTGTAGATTCCAACTATGCAAAACCTTACAAGATTTTAACGGCAGTTATATACGTTATTTTATGCATTGTCTTATTGGAGTCACAAGACCCCCTAATAAGACAGTGAGATAAAGCTCTTCCTGTGAAATCTCTGTGAATATGTCTTTGATTTAGGGATGAGGCCAGCTTTGATGAGAGACAGTTTTTGGTGCCCGTAGCAAGTGAACTCGCAGGCAGTGCTCTTTAGCTTTAAGAGAGTGTAATTAGAAGTGAAATTGAAGCCTTTCATCATCCAGGAACTTACAAGGTGAAGTGAGTCAGCTGCATTTGTGTAGTCTAAGTCAGAGGAAGAAAAAGCTACTCAGCAGCGAGCAATTTATTCTCTATAAATTGAAGATACTAATACTATAAAGCATATCTCAGAGCCACAGTGTTGGTCAGCCACTTAAACTTTTCAGATTTTTTTTTTCTCCTGTAACGTGGGCATGTTGGACTGCTAGTCTTTGAGGACTACGCCAGATCTCAGTGTCTAGAATTCTGAGCCGACATGAATTTCACCTTTAAAAGACTCTCAGAATGCTCACAGGGATGAGAGAACTATAGATGAAGGGTAAATAGAACCTAAGTACCAAGAAACAAATCAGGGGCAAAGTGTCCCAAGAGTAGCTCCATTTAAAGTAAGAAAAAAAAAGAAACTTTTCAGTTTCCACTGAAAACCACTGTTACTGGTTTTTGTTGTTGTTTGCAGTGGGTTTTTTCCACTGTAGTTAAAAACATCTAAAATGAGAAGGGCCTGCGTGGTTCTTTTCTGGTCAACTTGAAGGAACAAGTGGAAATTTTTAGAAGACACAGCTCTCTAGAGGAGAGGAAATTGAAAGTAAAGTGGATGGGGGAGCAGTCAGAGTTGAGAGGGCAATGATCCAAATTCTTAGAATCTGAAGGCAAAAGGAGAGCACTGTGTGTGGCATAGTTTGGGAAAGATACACGTACATTCTCTCCCAGAGCTTAATCCCATCTATAGGTTGAGAGTTCAACTTTCTATCTTCAAGCCACGCATGTCCTCTAAGGCTGAGACTCCAACATCCAATTATCCACTTGGCATTTCTACTGGGATGTCTCATAGGCATTTCAAGTTCACTATGGCCCAAATGGAGCCCTTAATTTCCTCCTCAAGCCTGGCCCTTCTCAGCCTTTTTCTTCTCTGTAAATTGTACCACCATTGACCCATTTACCAAAGCCAGAAGCCTGGGAGTCATTCTTGACTCCTCTTTTTCCCTCACTTCCACATCTTAATCACTAGCAAATCCTGTGAATCCTCTCTCTAAAGTGCACTTCATCCTCATCTCTGTCTCAATCTTGACAACTCTTGCTCTGTTGAAATCACCATCATGTTTTACCCAGACTTCTGTAATATCCTCCAAATTGGTTTCTTCATTTCTGCTCTTGTCCCTACAATTTATTGTCCACACCACAGCCCAAGGGATTTAAAAGACTCATGCCAGTTGTCTACTTAAATCCAGTGTTCTTAGAGTAAAAACTGTGCTTCTATCCTTGGACTCTACATGACGGCATCATCTGGCTTATTCTCCACATGTGCAGAATGTTCTCTCCCTTGAAATACTCTGAAGACCTAACTTCTTTTCAGGTCTCAAAACACATCCCCTTATTTAGATCACAACCCTTTCTCTGCTCTTTCTCTACCTGGAATATTTTCCCCCCATGGTTCAGATCTCACTGTGCTTTGCCTCTCTTATTAATCCATTCTCAGCTTCAATTTTTCTCCATCAAAATAGCTTCACCATGATCACTCTAATGAAAATTGGACCTTTCTCTCATTCTGTACCATAACATCCTTTAATTTTCCTTGCAGCTTAATATCAGCCACTTACTCTCTACTTATTGATTTATTTCATTGTGAATATAGCCTGTCTTGCCCACTCAAGACTGAGCTCTCAGAAGATGGACTTTGCCTTCTTTGTGGGATCCGCAGCCCCTACACTGTGCTGGCTGGTAATAGGCACTCGATATGTCTTTGTTGAATGGGTGGATAGATTTACGGTCTTGGGCTTCAACTAGTGGGGGATCCAAACATATTTTTGACTATGTCAGGATCACAGGATGGAGAGTAGCATCTTCAGAAGTGATTACGTTGAAAACCACTTGCTACTGCACACATCATCTTTGAAGAGTTTACCTGAAGAAAAAAATCTCATTAGTCTGTTATCATACCTCTATCTGCGCAGGATCTGCTTATCGAAATGGTTTCCAGATCACTAGTGACTGCTGACATTTTGCTGGCATTTTCTCAGAGGAATTCTTGGCTCACCATTCTGCATCTGAAATCTATGTGTCAAATATGCACTTCTCCACTAGTCCCTGCCTGGAATCTGAAAACATGGAGTTAAATCCAGCTTCTCCCAAAAGTATTTGTATCACTTGAGCAGCCAATGACCCTCCAACCCTCAATTTTCTCATCTGTAGAATAATACGGAGGGAGAGGGCATTTGGAAATATTGTTTTTCCTTAGGATTTTTCAACTCTAATATTTTCTGATGTTAGGAGACAGCTTTATTCCCCTTTACCCCCAAGTGGGAGGCACTAAGATTTAGCGTGGTGTTTCCAACCTTACTGCACTTGTGTACTTCTTCTATTTTTTTTTTTTTTGGTCATATGTAACTGACACCTGTATAATTACTGATTGACAGCTTTCTTTAAACTGATCTGCTTTTGTTTTGGTTACACTGCCATATAGCAAAAAGCAGCATCAGTGATCGCAGTTGCAACTTAAATTTAAAAATTAAAAAACATATTAAAAGTTAAATATAGCAGTCATTCATATACCACCAATAAGTTTACCCTTAGGAAAACATGATTCAATCTCACATTAAAAGATTTACAATAGCCAAGACATGGAGACAGCCTAAATGTCTATCAACAGATGACTGGATAAAGGAGATGTGGTATATTTATACAATGGAATACTACTCAGCCATAAAACCTGACAAACTAATGCCATTTGCAGCAACATGGATGCTCCTGGAGAATGTCATTCTAAGTGAAGTAAGCCAGAAAGAGAAAGAAAAATACCATATGAAATTGCTCATATGTGGAATCTAAAAAGAAAAAAACAAAAACAAACAAATAAAGCATAAATACAAAACAGAAACAGACTCATAGACATAGAATACAAACTTGTGGTTGCCATGGGGGCAGAGGGTGGGAAGGAATAGACGGGATTTCAAAATTATAGAATAGATAAACAAGGTTATACTGTATAGCACAGGGAAGTGTACACAAGATCTTATGGTAGCGCACAGAGAAAAAAATGTAACAATGAATATATATATGTTCATGTATAACTGAAAAATTGTGCTCTACACTGGAATTTGACACAAAAATGATTATAAATCAATAAAAAAATGTTATATTGTTAAAAAAAAGATGAGGTTAAAATCCTAGCTCTTTCAAATTTTTTAGCCTTAGTTTCTTCAGCAGGAAATCATAAATATATATATATACACATACAGACACAAACAGGTAGGTAGGGAGGTAGGGACGAAGGTAGGTAGATAGGTAGACAGATGGAGAGTTGAGCAGGCAGGCTCAGAAGAGGAGCTAACTGGCAAAGGAGGACACTTCAGAGTTAATACTTCTTTCTGGAGTTTTGCTTGGGGCAGAGAACCAAATAGAAAAAAGAAAGGAAAGAAGGAAGGAAGGAGGGAGGGAGGGGACAGAGAGGGAGAAGGAAAGAGGAGGGAAAGGAGGTAAAAAGAAAAGAGAGAGGAAAGAAAGGAAGGAAGGAAGAAAAGAGAAAGAAGAAAGAAAGAGGAAGAAAGAAAGAGAAAGAAAGAAAGAAAAAGCAAAGTTAAAAAAAGAAAAGGAGAAAGAGAAAGAGAGAAAGAAATCCTGACAAGCCTATTGGAAAACACGTTAACACATTCACCAAACAACCAACCAAGAGATGCATCAAAAACTCTTGCTGTGCAAGAGCAGCAACCGTGACCTTAAAAAGTTGCATTGTCATTGTGGCTATTTACAAGAGCAGCTTATGAAAGTTGTTAATGCTTAGTGAGGTTGTACCTGTTATATTTAGCAACAAGAGGGATATTTACAAAGGTAGATACTTACAGAATAGACATGAGAGCCTTTTTACCACTGTGGTTCAATTTGGACTGAGTATTTTTTTTCTCTGCCTTATGTTCATGGTGCAAACAAGCCTGGCTCCTAAGGCTTTTACCCTGATCCTTACATGATTTTCTCATGAGAGTTATCTTCGCATGCTTGTAAATAAACACTTTCTCAAAGACATTGTCAACCCCAGATTCCTTTTTGTGATTATTCATTCGTTTCTCATTCTTCACATTAAGCTGCGTTCTGAATCTCGACTTAATTGCAAAAATCTTGGCCTCATTAATATTTCTGTCTGCTAAGTTACATTCATCAGAGTCAACTGAATTTGAAAACTCTTTTAAGTGACCTCTGGAAGAAAACAGCTCCTGGCAATTAAAAATGAATAATTTATAATCATCATATATTGACTAAGATTTGTCATAATATTTATAAATAACCATAGAAACACATGACTAACAGGATCTACACAATTGCTTCCAAACCTGCTTCCAACACTTATAATCTGAAATGCCAGGTGATGGCAAATATTACTTACATGAAGATAGAGTAACTAGACCTGCTGGAGTGATTCCTTTGTGGAGTTAATTTGCAAGAGCTGAGCCACATTCAGGCGGATTCTTGATGAATGATGATTGATGAATCCTTGGTCCAGCCATGCCTACGTAGTTGAGGAAAGGGATTCCAGAAACGGCAGAAATAGAATGGTTTTGTAGTCCATCTTATAAGATAGTAGTGGCAAACCTCGTATCTGGAATGGAAGCCATTTGTTCAGGATCAAATCGAATGCAGTCTTGTCTCAGATAACAAATTAAACCAAGGTGCCACGTGAACATCATGTCAGTGGACAGCAGTGAAGCCAGGTGTTGGGGGAACTGATGCTGAGAAATTTATTTCTGCCTAATTTAAGCCTGGCCCATGAAGTCACATTGGGAAATGCATTGTCCCACATTACTTACCCAAGAATGACTTCAGGAGACTGGAAATAAGGATTGTCTGTCCCCTGAATATAAATGAAAGTAAGTTGGTGTTCCATGATCAGAAGCATTAAATCTATGTTTGTTTTGATGCCCTGATAACACCTTACTGTCCCAACCTCCACTTATTCGACACATTTCCACCAAACATTATATATCCTGGGTTCTAATCCAAGTATCGGGGATATGGCAGTGAACACACACAGTGATTCTGACTTGCTTATGAGAATGGCTCCTATAAGTTAGTTGTTCCAAATAATTGGCCTTAATGACAAATGACACTCCAGCATTAGTTAGTAAGACATTAAGGATTTGACCTCCGTCTAAATGTTAGTTTGGAAATACCTACTTATGAATAAAATGGCCAAGTTAGAATTCTTCGCTATTTTCTTATTTTAATCTTTTACAACACTGTAATGCTGTCTGAGGTTTACAGAATCATTTAGCCTGAGGCAAATCCTCTGTATGGCAGGTTATATTCAATTAAAGTTGAGAAACAATATATATTCCTCAAAGGTACGGGTTCCGAATTTGAAATTTTTTGGCTTTTAATATAATACTGGGAAGGCGCTGAATAAATATTAGACAAAATTAAACAAAATGAATCATTTCCCTTTCTTATAGGATGACTTCTTTGACTCTGTTTCTCCATTTGCCACATTTAAGGATTGTAATTTGGAGACCAAATTGCTATTGCTGTTTGCTTTAGGGTCCTTTAAAGATAGGGATGATATATGCAAGGTCCTTGTGTGTGTGTGTGTGTGTGTGTGTGTGTGCTGAGAGTATGTTGCAGACATTATTTTCTTTTTCTTCTAAACACAGTCTGTTTCCTAAAAGGGAAGTCATTCTCTGATAAAAGCACAATGCAATGCAGTTATCAAAATCTGGGAAATCAACACGTACATCATAATACTATCTAATCTACAGATCTCTTCAGATCTTGCCAGTTGCCCCTTAATGTTATTTTTCTGGCCCAGAATCCAATCCAAGATCTCACACTGTCATGTCTCTCTGGTGATAGTTCATCTGGAATTATTTCAGGTCCTGCCTATTTTTTCATGACCCCAAAGTCCTTGGAGAGAATGGGACAGCCATCTTGTAAAGTGCCCTAAACTCACGCGTGCTGTTTCCTTATAATTAAACTCAGGCTGTGCATTTTTACAGAAATTCACAGACGCAATGTTGAGTCTTTCTCAGTGCATCATATCTGGAGAATGGGTTTAAAATCAGAAACCACAAACATCAGACAATGTGACCTGGGGGAAATTATACAACTTCTCTGAACTTCAGTTTCTTCATCTGTAAAGCAGGAATATTAACATGAACCTCACCCTGTTGCTAGGAAATTATATAATATAGCAAATTACTTAGAGTAATGTCTGGCATATATGGAATTGTTCAATGAATGTTAGTAAGTTATCACATCTGTCTTAGAAGGTGGAAGAAGTACGCCTTCAGGAATCATGGTTGGTATCCAGGCTTCCTGGTACCTCCCCAAGAAAGCAGCAGAACTCTCATGATTGGTTATTTGTTTTGGCAAAATACTTAGCAGGAGGAAGAGGTGGCTGCAATTAGCGTTTCATGGGAGGTTTAGGATTAACTAAATCATTCATTTCCTCAGACTAACCCTGTCCATGACAACTCATGGGAACTTGGGCTTCAAGTCATAATCCAGCGATACAATTAATGTAAACTTCACTGTCCATCAGGCCTGGGTATGCCTAACCTGGATGAAAGGACAGTGGGAGGGTTTGGGGGTCTAATTATTTGAGGGACCAGCTGAAAAATGAGAGGTACACATCCAACCACATTTGTTTCATTCAGTAGAACTTTATTTTTTTGAGGGATGAATTGTCTCCTGCACTAAGAATAGGTCATCTTGGTCTAAACTTTCTGGGTTTTCTTTTTTTTTTTTTTTTCTTTTAATTAGGCTTTTTTAAGAGGAGTTTTAGATTCACAGGAAAACTGAGTAGAAGACACACAGATTTCCCACATAAGCCCTGCCCCTATGAATACATGGTTTTCCTCCAATATCAAAACCCACTGCAGGACTGGGAAGTTGATGCAATTGGTGAATTTACACTGATACATCACTATCACCCAAAGTCTGTGGTTCACAGGGGAGTTCACTCCTGGTGTTACACATTCTATGGGTTTTGAGAAATGTGTGATGACATGTGTCTACCATTATGGTATCACACAGAGTAGCTTCACTTCCCTAAACATTCTCTGTGCTCTGTCTATTCATCTCTGTCTCTTCCACCAATACTTGGCAACCATTGATGATTTTATTGTCTTTATAGTTTTAACTTTTCCAGAGTCATACAATAGGTAGCCTTTTCAAATTGACTTCTTGCACATAGTAATATATTTTTAGGGTTCCTCCATGTCTTTTCAGTGCTTACTTTCATGAATCATACCTTTGCTGTTATATCTAAAGGTACTCAAGGATATCTAGATTTTTCTCCTATGTTATTTTTCAGGAGATTTAAAGTTTTGCATTTTACATTAAAGTCTGTGATACTCTTTGAGTTTCTTGTGTGTGTGTGTGTGTGTATGTGTATGTGTATATGTGTGTGTGAAGGGTTAAGGTCTGTGTCTAGATGCATTATTTTTCTTTTTCTTTATGTGAGTGTCCCCTTGTTCCGTCACTGTGGAAAGAATATGATTTCTACATGGACTTGCTTTTACTCCTTTGCCAAAGACCTTGTTGACCAATATTTCACGGATCTATTTCTGGGCTTTCTATTCTGTTCCTTTGATCTATTTGTCTATTCTTCCACCAAACTGTGTGTGAGATTTTATTTTTATTACTTATTCTTATAGTAATTCTTAAAGTTGAGTAAAGTCCTCTGAGTTTGTTCTCCTTCAATATTACAATGTTATTCTAGGCCTTTTACTCTCCATACAAATTTTACCTTCAGTTTGTTGATAATCACAAAGAAGGTAGGAATTTGGTGAGAGTGAGTTGAATCTATAGATCAAGTTGAGAAGAACCATTTAATTTCTACCCATGAAAGACTCATAGTTAAAGATGAGGAAAGAAGTTCAGAAATGTTTAGAAATGTTACAAGATCACATAGTCTGTAAATGGTAAAGGTTGTATTTGGATATACATCTGAATGACTTTAACGCCTCAGTATTTTCAAACAGGAGAATGAGCAAGGGCTCAGATCTATTGGCAACCTGTTCAGGCTCATTCTTTTGGGACATGTTAGGAAACTTTCACTGTTTAGGGCTGGTGCGCTGATCTTGGATTTCCCAGCCTCCACAACTGTGAGAAATAAATTTTTACCGAGTCGATGATGTACTATTATAAAGGCCCCAACTAAGACACCATATTAATAGCATTAAGTCTTGCAATCCATGAACATAGGATGTCTTTCCATTTTTAATGTCACTGGTTTTTGATGATTAGAACATTAAATCTGGGTAAATGATTTGAAGAATTGAATTTGTTCAGGATTCTTTAGGATGCTGTGTGATTTTGATTATGTGTTTAGTCTTTCTCAGCCTCAATTTTGAAATCCTAAAAAAGGCTGTAAGGCTTGCTCTTTGTTTATATCCACAAGTCTGGAGGTTGCTGACTGGCATCTTAGCAAGTTTTGACCCTAAATTTAAAAATTTTATTGATGAGTGGGAAAAGGGTGGAGAAAAACAGTTTCCTCAATTCTTCCTTTCTACTACTCTGCTTTTATGTATAAGACATGCAGTTATGGCTGAGATTGTGTATTGAGAAGGCAGGAATTACTTTCTTACACTGACTCAAATTTGTATTTTCAGGAGATACTAAATGTGAGAGAGATACAGGGAGCCAAATTCCATACTTATGAGCAGCCCATATATTTCAGCTACAACCATTACTGCTCCTAAACGACACTTAGTGGGATAATCTTATTGAAAATCTATTATGTCCTAGGTGCCATGCTAAGAGTTTTAAATGCATCAACCCATTATATCCCCACAATGACCATATGGAACGTGTATTATTATTATTATTATCTCCATTTTAAGGATAAAGAAAATTGAAGCATTGAAAGATTAAATGACTTGCCCCAATTTAGGCAGCATTAACATCTTCAGCTGAGTTTCAAGCCAAGTTTATGTACAATACTCTAAAACCTGTGTATATTCCACTTAAGGGCATACAATGATCACACTGGTTGAGTTGAGACATTCCTGCAGGTTGTCACAAAGCATCTCAGGGGACTATTAAAAGAAACAATGTCCCTTTGCACTTTTATTCTTTTAGTTTAACCCACTTGAAACAGTCTCTCTCCTCTTTAAATATTCACACCAATTCATTTGCTAATGTCTAACTTTTTCCCCACCTCTAGGGAATTCTTCACTTTCATCAGCCACAATTTTATCCCTGTTCCCTGACCTTGAGTAGACCTGAGGACTTCTAGGGATCTATGAGATCACCTCTCTGAATCTCCTCATTTTTCACATTAGAAGACTGAGGCCCAGTGATGTAAAGTCATGGAACACAATATGGATTGGTATCCAGGGCTGGAATTTCCAACAAAGTCCTCTTTCCATTGTATGTTATATCTTCCTTGGATGAAAATGTGTGATGTTTGATCATATATCGTCTTCTGTTATTTTATGAATGTGGGGACTTCTTCAGTAGGCTGTGAAAACCACCATGTCAGGAACTTTCTCTGATATGTTAATAGCACCACATTATAATTGGACAATAGGCTCTCAAGATATGCTTGTATAATTAAATCTCGTGTCCAAGGACAAGTTATCACAATTCCAAAGAGAATGGGTTTTAGCACATTTAGCACATAGCAAAAACAGGACAGTCTGCTGTACGCAAGTATGGATTCTCTCAACCAAACCTAGGAGATACTGGTTGAGCATGGTAGGGAGGCAACACTGTGTGTTTATGGCTGATTCACTGTATATTCATGTGCCCTAGTGTAGAGAATTATTCACAAAAGTGGATTCCATTTCTCAGGCAATTAAAAAACAGTATTTTTGCTACAATTTATTATTTATACAGTTAGGGCAATACTTGTTAGATAAAATTTTTAGAGGAGTGAATTGTGTGACAAGATGAAAAGAAGAATGGTGATCTCTGTAAGTAAGAGGTGAGAGGCATAACATAGAGTCGAGTTATAAACGGTTGTCTTTTTACTGAAGTTTGCTGGAATGTTGTCTTGTGTTAACGGGTAATTTTGGAGGCTAACATAAGCATGTCTGTTCTGCAACTCTGATTTGGTTTGTTGCTGATTTGTTTGTATGCTTTTTGGTCCTTTAATCCCTTTAAGCATGTTGTCCAAAAACTCAATATTTAAAAAGATCCTACAGTTACCAAAAGGATAAGAACACTGTTGTAGCTACTATCTTTATCAAAGAACGGTTGTGAAAAATATAAACAAAATTTTTAAATTCAGCCTTGACTAGAATGTCAAGCGTAACTGCAGGAAAGCCATCTACCTCATTCAGTATTTTAATAAGAAAATCTGAAGTAACGGAAATCAAAACTTGAGTTTTGGATAATCTAGGGGGGTCTGTCAATCAAAGAAACCCATCCTCTTGTGGCCAAGCTGGGGAAAGAGGCCAATGACACCCTCTGCCTGGAATCTTGAGCAGAATGGAAAAAACAGCTGGAACCAATTTGCCCAGATGTAGAAACCCTCTATTTCATTGTGTTGGAGAATTAAGGGACGTTTAGCAACTAGTCATTTTCTTGGTACCATAACATTCAAGTCAGATGGATCTACACTAAGTATGTATCTTGTCAACATAAAGTTGAGTTTCTGTCTGAGTTTATTTACTAAAAAGGACAATGACTATCTTTTTAATATTGAGATTTTTTGTAATAGTTTGAAGGATGATTGACTTCTAAGAATGAGACTAGGATATGTTTGTTACAGCAAACCATATTTGCCAGAACGCTGGTTGTAAAATTTACATTTATTTCCTTAAAGTTGCAAACTCTAAATGGGATATAGATTTTCTACACCAAGCTTGGTAGTAATTAGGAGCCTAGGACAACCTTATCGAGCTCTTATTCCTTCTTAAAATTAGAGCTGTATCTAAATTTAGCAAAATTTGATTAATATGCTTTATAACAAGCATTTGGATAGAATGATGAATCAATCATATTTCGATTTAAAAATTATCTATGTTTCAAACTTTATGCTGCATACATTCATGCATGATTGATCTCATTTAAAAACTGAAGATGATATATGGTCATGACTTCCCTATTCATACAGCCTTCTTGGGGAAGTTGCTAGGAAAATATTTCGTTTGATGAACTGAGAAAAATGCATGGCTAAATGTCAAAGTGGAAGCAGAATTTTATTAAGATCTTTATGATATGATGTGTGTGTATGCCTTTGTGTAAGTGCATAGTACACAAATAACATCTATTATTCATATATTTTATGATCTATATTAGATTAGAAGATACATATTAAATTTTACTAGTTGGCAAACATTTAAAAAGTGGAGAGTTGTTTGTTTTTTAATCTTATGTGGTAGCTTATATCATTTGCTATTATTTAGAATAATTATCGCAATCATACATTCTCTTCTGTCCTTGCATGTTTCAGTGTGGGTGGGGAACACTGGCCTGTCATATTGGTTGGGGCTTGGTCATGTGACTTGAGTTCTCCAGTGAAATCTGTGTAAGTGTTAAGCTCCCATAGAGATTCTAAGAAACATTTGTGTTTCTATTCCCCAGGTAGGGGGTGTTTAGGTTCTAAATCCGACCTGCATTTAGAGCAGAAATACTGCAGCTGATCTACTGATCCATGAGCCAGATATATATGTTTGCTATTGTAAATTGCTACCATTTTGGAATTGTTTATTACTACAAAAATGTTCAGTAATATAGCTAGTACCCTGGTAACTAATTCTGTATATTTTCAAAAATTATTGTATTACTTCAAAAATACATATTCAAAAATCCATGATAGGATTTATAAGATTATTCTTCGCACAGGAATATTTTTAGTTTCCTTTGCACCCATGTATAATCTTAGATGTTTACATAATTGAATAAACGCAGAGTTGTTCTGCTTTTGCCAACTTTTAATAAAGTAGGGTTTACCCATAAAGATACACTCCAAAATACAAATATCAGAAACTTGTAATGACACAGAAAGTTGTTGATTCAGAATGCATTTTCTAAAAGGAGAAAAATAAAATATGAAAATATGGATTAAGATGTTGAACAGATTGGGTTTCAAATGATAGAAATTCAACCAAATCATTTAGGTGAGGGAAAAAATTACTTGGAGAACATTGGGTCTCACATAACTTTTGAAAGAGCAAAAAGATAAACGGTTGTTCTTAACCACTGAAACCAGGAACTCAAACTATACCAGAAGACTCTTCGTCATATTTTTGCTTCTGCTTTTCTCGCTGTATATTAACTTCCTTCTCTCTTGTAGTGAACCACCTACATGGCAGATAAGACCTTGTATGGACTTTCAAGACATATGGTAAATCTTTGTAACCAGGGAGAGACTTTTCATAATCTCTTTGTTTCTAGATAGAAAAGTTCCCAGTTAAGGACTCCTGATTGGACTACCTGCTGTCACGTGCTCAACTTCAGGCCACTTTGCTCTGCCCTGAGGTAATGTATTAGTATTGAAAATCTCTAGGAGAGCTCTTTGATGGCAAAAGATGGAGAAGGTAGTACCTAGGGGGTGTTATTCCCAGAATAAAGGATGCTTCTTGGTAGGGGATAAAAAAGGAAAGTCAGAGGATTTGAAAAAATAATCTGAAGCCTGGTAAAAGTTTACCACCTCAGGGCATATTCAAAATTCCTTGACTTGGTTTTAGGTCAGTGTTTCTCAAAATATAGCTCATGGACCATCTACATCAGAATCCCTGAAAACTTCATTACAAAGAATCCATTCTTGGGCTCCATCCCACACTTCTGAATTCAGAATCTGTATGAGGAGCACCAAGAATCTCCAATTTCTTCTGATAATTATGAAACCCTATTATATTAGCTTTTGCAAAAGTGTTTGTGAGATTAAAAGGAAATAACTTAAACAAGAGAAGTTCAGCTAAGTGGCCATGAAGCCAGATGGAAAATGATTCCCTAGTTCTTCACTGATAGGGAGTGCAACTATGCCTCTATGCTTCCTGGTACCTCAGTTGCAATGTTTTTGCAAAAGTGGGTCTAATTATATTTTTTTCTTTTTTAACCTTTCTTTTTTCATGACCGGGTAAGTGTTTGTTGACCAAGACTTCCCTATTACACTTGAGCAGTCTTTCTCCAATCTGCTCTCTCTTCTTGTTCCCACTGATGTGTTTTCAGTTCAGTCTCCAATTCCTTCCAACTTTCCATCTGGATTATTAGAATATGGTCCACAAACCTGTATCTGAAAGCCTTGGACCCAGATGTATTTCAGAATCTTTTTGTGTGTGTATTTTATAAACATGATCCACATGCTGTATATTAGTGGGGTTTGAGTCCAAACGCCATATTCAAGCACATTAATGTTTCTGCAGTGAAACTAAGTGAGGGTAAATATTATAAAAAAGCTTCTTGTCAGTTTAGGTCAGTTTTTTGCCATGAATGAGTTGCCAAAACCTTTGGGATTTTAGAATTGCACAAAAAAGATTGTTTCATAAATAAACTTATTTCTGGTCTCTAATTCCTCTTTCTTTTAAAAAGATGTTATATACTTAATTGTCTTCCGTTTGCAAACACGCTATGCTAGGCACTCCTGGAGATGCAAAGAGGAGAAAAATAAAATGCTTGTCTTCAAAGATGCTCATTTCTCTGAAAAACTAGACAAGATGAGAAATATCACATGGGACAAAATTAAAGAAGGGTACCGAGGGGTGAGGTTATTATTACAGAGTGAGTAAAAATCTACCAGTCATCAGGGTCTGATTTGGGGAGCTGTTATGGTGGGACTGGAATGCTGACAAATTCCTTTTTAGGGTCTCAATGTTTTGAATGTCCTACACAGATTTGCGGGGCAGGCTATTGAGATGGTTCCTTTAAAAATCTTATACCACTTGTATGGATGATGGTAGATTTTCTCACAAGTTTTCATCACTCCCTGTATCACTTGTCTGCTTTCTTTATCCTTATGTTAGCTATATTTATTACATATTGTTGTATAATGGACAATAGAACTTCAGTGTCATTCAAAAATTTGAGCTTATTGCTCACATGTCTGGAATCATCAGACGATTGGCTGGCTGAGTCTGCTGAACTGTGCTGGACTTACGTGTCCGGGGCTGCCTGGCTGTCAGTGGATCTAGGCTGCTTCAGCTGGGGTGACACTGGCAGCTGGAGCCACCTGGCTCTGCTTCCTGTGCCTTCATCTCCCATTGAGCTATCTCAAGGCGCCTTCTTGGGGCAGTGGCAGAGGCAACCTAATAGGGCAAGTCCCAAAGAGCAAGCCCATTTCAAGCTTCTGCTGTATCACACTTGTTAATGTCTTGTTGGCCTGAGCAAGTCACGTGGCTGAGCCAAAGTCAAGGGACAGAACAGATCACCCCATTTCCAGGAAGAAGACCCAGCAGAAGTGTGTGGCAAAGGAGGTGGATGCCAAGAGGGGTGAAGAATTGAGATAATTTTTGCTACCTTCTATGCTTCTCTTTTCCAGACTTCCTGTTTTGACCTTTATGAAACAGACTGATAACCCCTCCTAGTAACCTTGAATCATTTCCTGTTCCTTTACAAACACTATGATGGTCCACAATGTTCTCTCCACTTAGGACGCTCTTTCCCCACCCTCCATTAACCCTTTACAGTCTAGCTGAAGTCTGCATGACGCTTTCCCATGTATGGGAGGCATTCAGGTGCAAACGCCTCGTGCTAAACAACAAATAAATAAAAGGTCCGGTCGGTGTCTGTTTCATCTCAGTGTGACCAACTATGCTTTGGACCAATAGAGTCCTGAAAATAGCATGGCTAATTTTATGAATAAAAGTCTTTGTTAAGAGGTTCACCACTGAGAAGAAAGATCGTAGAAAAGTGAACTGGATAGGACACACATTTCACTTGTTTTATAAATGAAAAAAACATAAATCAGCAAATCACCCAAAAAGAACACTTTGAATTTTTAGGTAGGGTTTGGCTCATAACCCATTTGAGGTTGGGTGTAAGGGTGAGAATATCATACATTTTGAAGTCACTACAACCTGTGTTCAAATCGTCTTATTTTCAGGGATTCATTTTCCTCACCCTTTCATAATGTATTGTGAAAATTACACTAGGCATACAAATGATGTAAGGCAATTGGCACATACAGACATTCAAAAATCTCAATTTACAATTCCCCTTCTTCAAGAGAAAGGAAGCAAAATGATAGAAAACAACATAATTTCATCTTTCTGTAAGAAATTTTATGTAGTCAGTGTCATTTGTTTTTGAATTTCTTGCCTACTCTATCATTCCTTTAATAACAGATCAACAGGGAAAAGTAAGGCTCCTTGACCTCTGGCCACCAGTGAAAATGCTGGTCAGCTTACGTGACATCCTCTGTCTGACGCATCTGTCTCACTGCCCAGGTGGTTGGCAAAAATAATCTACAAGCCTTCTGCAAAGCGTTTGTGACATCTGGAGTTATGCTGGGGTTTCATGTCCTGGGCTCATTCATCAAAGACCTTGTGGATAAAACCACTTGTCTGCCCTATCGTTTGCACAGAACTCAGATACACAGCCATGGGGCCAAAACAATCTGGCAGATTCAGGAGCAAGAGAGAAGAAAAATGGTGGTGGCTCCAAAGTGACCCTCAATCCACACTGCACGTTGTTCTGACATCGCTCAGTTACCCAGAGGCTTGCTGCTAGTCTTCTAGAAGCTCAAAACAACCCTCCCAGGGCTCTATGAAAATGATTTACAGGCAGGAGACGAATATCACAATACCAGTTCTGTGGTCAAAGAGAAGCGAATTGTTAACCTTGGTACTTTGGGTTTTGGTTTGTCAATTATGTAAAGACGCTCCCAACAGTGTACTTGCCCCTCGAATATTAAACACCTGGCAACCTGCCACATCCTGTGGGGCTGAGATCTCGCTTTTGATTTGAAAAGCAGCGTCATAGTTGGGTTTCCACTTAAGTGACTTTCAGCTGCATTGGAATTGCCTGAAGTTGAATGGAAATATGTTTTACCAGGTGTTTTCCAACTAAGGTTGCTCAGAAATCTGCCAGAGGAGTCGGGAACTGACTTGTTAATATGTGTAATCATGACAGAGCTCATCAATCTCTAAGACAAATAATAAAAATAGAAAGACATGGTGAGTCTGTAATAAGCCAATTCTGTATATTTTTATGAGAACATGTTAAACCTCTATCCCAGGCTTGAGAGAAGCAAGGACATACTAATTTAGTTCAGCCACACCGAATAATGGAACAGGAAGCAAGTACTTATTATTCTAGGAGAACTCTTAACTTTATTCTAGAATAAAAATAACAAGGAGCACCTTCTTGCCTGGGCTCATGCATGAGGCAGCTTGATAAAGTGGAAGAAATTGATAGGACACTTGACTCTTAGTTTTCTGAGATGGAGATTCATTCAGCAGCCCATTAATTAGTGATGCTGTCAAGATGGACACTCGTGGAAGTGAGAAAAAAGAAGCAGGATGGGGCAGAAGGAGAGCACGATTCCCATGAAACAAGGGCTAGGTGGGCCCGTTAGAGTTGACCACGTTTGGATGAGGGGCACCTCTGTAATCCCTTTTTGGTCAGTCCTTGGATGTGGGCTGCCCTGGAAGGAGGCACAATCTTGGCGAAGGCAGTTTCTTCAACTGAAGCAGTCCCCAAAGAGTGCTGACAGTAGGGGCTGTCTCCTCGAAGCACTCCCAGCCAATGGAGGGATAAGTCTTTCCTTCCTCAAGGGGGATTTGGACATCCCAGCGTCCACCACACTATCTCACCCCTTAATTTTTTCTCATGTAACTTAATTTTTGAATCCATAAGTGTGCTATTTTTGCCACCTCCTATCTCAAATCACCAATGAGAAAAAGTGCCAGATTCAAAGATAAGTTTTCTTTTCCCAAAATGACAGAGATTCAAGCCTCCTACTTTGTATTAATTGCATGCTCATGCATTCATTGAATTCAGTAAATATACAAGGAACTGGGAACACTTTGGTGACAAAACAAAGTCTCTGTCCTCAAGGGGTTTACAAAATCACTTGTGACTAATTCAACCAAGTGCAGTTACCATTTTTGGCTTCCTCGGTGTTGCCACTTGGTCAGTACAATTTAGTAGTAAGCTAATCATCAAAGTATTTCCTTAAATACCCTGTTTTTCTGTCTCCCACCCTTTGTCAAAGGGATGTAGGTGGGAAAGTCCACCTTCAAATTTCCGAAAATTTACAAGACACCTTTAGGTTTTACTTCCTGCTTGTGCCAGACCTCAAGGGCACCCAGCGGTGAATGACTGAGGTCTTGCACTGTCCCAGGGTTTTCCTGGGCCTGCACAAAGCCCTGTGCCTCAGAGAGGCCCTTGGGATCCCTAGGAACAGGATGGAACTTTTCAAATTTCCTACCGGTCCTGTACTTCTCTGGACTTCCATTCACATTTTTGTCTGGGGTCTAGAGTTCCCTAAATCACAGCTTTGGGCATCTGCAGTGTTGTTGGGGAACTGCAATTGTTTACACCAAATCCCTGGGAATAGGGTATTTTTGGTAGTTTTTTTTGGCTGAGCTGAACTCCCGGTCAAATCAAATAACCACACAGACTTGGAAATGGAGATTCTCCTAGGGAGCTGCCAGTTTGGACAGAATATCGACCATGCGCTGAATATGAGGCTTTTACAAGATGCTGGTCTTCTTTTTCAGCTGTAAGACTGCTGGCTTTTCATGACTACAGTGCCGCTGAGCTAGTCAGGGAGAGTGTGGATGGAATGGCCTCATGTTAAATGGAACGGCTTCATGCTAAATGGAACGGCCTCATGCTAAAAACCACGGTCTTACTGAGATGTATGTCATCTCTTGGACAAGCAATTTTCAATTTGTTCATTGGTTTTGGTTAGTATCAATAGTCCTGAAATCATTGGTTTTGTTTTGCAGATTTTCACTGTTTTTGTGAGATCAGGTTCATGGACATCCTTACTACACACTCCATAAACCTATCTATTCCTGGGTTCTTAGACTTCGTGATGCTGTGTGTTATTATGGCCTTTATATTTAATTATCCCTTCTTGTCCTGAGCTTCTCCAATGAAGAAATGCATGCCTTTTAACTTTGGTAATCTTTTACATATGATTTTTAAAATAATTTATTACCCCTTCTTTTCCTTTTATTCTCCATCTAGAATGCCTACTTCCCATATTAAATTTTCCAAACCTCTTACTTCTCTCATATTTTTTTTCCTGTTCTTTATTTTTATTTTCTGTTCTGTTCTAGTCTTTGTTCTATTTTATCTATTTTCCTTGAGATTATCTTCTCCATCTACTTTGGATTTTTTTATTTTGGTGATCATATTATTAATTTCTAAAAATTAACTATTCTCCACTAGTTTTAAAAGCACCATCCTTATTCTTGTTTTGCAAATATAATCATAATTTCTTCACCAGTTTTCACTGTTGCAAACCAGTAACATTTCTCATGTAGTTTTGCTTAATGTTTTTTAGAGAATCTTTTTTTTTTTTTCTGTTTGTTTTTGTCCCTCTCTTTTATGTTGGAAGCATATGATAGCGTCTGGGGGTCGTTGGTTGCCTGTTTTTGATTAAGAGCAAGACACTACAACTTATTGGCTTTGGTGGGTCTTTTGGGTGGGGTTTACATTAGGGTGATTATTTGGGTTGCAAGCAGAACATTCAGTTATTTAACTGGGTGTTGCTGATACATGCAACCAGCGTTCCAGGTTCTTGTCCCGTCCCAGAAAGAATTCAGAGGCAAGACGTAGTGGTTAAAAAGGTAAAGTGAGGATTTATTAAAGGATGGATAGTCCACTCGCAGGGGAGAGCGGGTGAGCGGCTGCCCTGAGTTTCTTTGGCAAGTTAGCTACATAGGGTGTGAAAATGAATGGGCAGAATATTCATTGGGGAGGGAAGGGTTTGGGGTCGTATTCCCTGATTTTCATCCCAATGCCACCTTCCCAAAGGGAGGAGGGATTTTTGTCCTTATTTAGTCTGGATCAGAAGTGTCATGGCGTCGGTGCATGATGGGTACTTTTGATCTGCAAGGCTAATTTTATTGAAATGAGGGCATAATGAGCAAAAGGTTACATTCGGACACTAGAAATTCCTGCCTTTTCTCACCTTTCTTTGTTCTTCTGCAGGCCACTTGTCACTCCAAAAAGCATGATCCCTTATCAGCCCCAAGGTTCCTGCTTTTCTTTCTCTGCCCAAGGACCCCTGGTGTTTACATGATGTGTGGTTTCCTGCACTTGGCCTGTGACCCTCCTTTCTGCCCAATTCCTGCCATTTGGTGTGTGTCCCCCTTTCTCTGCTCATATCTAGCTATCTGCCTGCGCTAACATGGGGACCCATATGCTAGTATGCAAGTAGCATTTTTGGGGGCAGGGAAAGCTACTCCATCCCTTCAGGAGAATGTTTTTACCACTTGTACAGGAGCTGGAAGGCTATTCTCTGGCATTCTGTACGTAGACTATCAGTTAAAACCCTTTTAGTTTTCAACCCCACCTCATACCTCTTCTGTCTACCTTAACCATCATATTTGGTGCCTCTGAGTGCCATGTCTTTCTGGGACTCTTGAGGGAAAATTACCTCTACTATTTCCCCTGTCTCCTTCACAATGACCTCAGGCTGCATTCTTCTGCATCTGCTAACTTGGTTAGTTAGCTTCTGTATGCTTTCTGCCTTCCAAAACTTGAAATCTTTTGTCTGCCAATACGGAATCTCTCCTCCCCATTCTCTCTGTCCCTGATTTACAGCATTTTATACTTTACTCTTATTTTGGTGGAACTTTAGAAGAAATCCCACTAAAAAGAAGAGGAAACAATCTTTAAAAATTATTTGAAAAAGAGGAAATAAATAATTTTTAGATGGGTTTATTCTACATTTGACGTTATAAGCAAATCTTTTGGATTATTTTTCCTATTGGACTTACTATTAGCAATGATTAAATTTCTGGCAAACAGTTTTTGAAATTGGGTTTGAGGAATATTTCACAAAGTAATTTGTCATATTAATGAAATTTTGAAATTAAATTGTCACTTAAGTTATACCATATAAAGTGTACAAATCATCAGGTCAGTTAATATTTACATATGCATGTGTCCACTTTACCACCTAGAATAAGAGTTAGAATATTTCAGCATTGCAGAAAGCTTTTTCAGGCCCCCTTCAGTTAATGTTTTATTTTTGTATAGTACTTCATTGTATAAATATGCCATCCTTTATTTATCATTGTAATGTTGATGAACATCTGCATTTATTTTCAGATTTTTTTCCATTGTGAATAAAGCTGATATGAAGATTCACTTACAAGTCTTTAAAAAATTACTTTATAAAGGCATTGGTATACACATAACCAGTTACCAAAAGTCAAAACCCCAAAGAGGAAGAAATGGAGTCGACACAATGATACTAAGACATGATTGTCGCATGAGGGGATTACTGCGATGTTCTCAGCTGGTGTGGAGATTGGACATGCTGGGAGATTTGCAAAAATTGTGAGAAAGCTATTTCCTAAGGAATGAGAAAAGCATTTTGACCTAGATAAATATTTTGAATGACTGCCTTTTTACTAATCAAGGTGTGATTACACAATTCTCTTTCTGTGATGCCCAGCTGCTCATATTTTCAAGTGAGCTGGGTGAAACAAACCAGATACTTCACGAAATTGATTATAATCTGTGCTGTTTTACAAGGGTTACAGTTTCACCTAAGTACCACATAAGTGGTTTGTTTAAACATTTCAGATATATTTTACGAGCTGGATTTCTTCTGTAATTGGGGGGGAAATGAAGCCATTAAGACTTGCTCCTTGGCACTGTCACCCGTATTTCCATTAGTTTGTCAAATTAAAGATTATATAATGCTATTAAAAATGGCTGTTTGTACTAAAGCAGTTTCTCCAAAATGTAAACAGATGAGCTTTATTTCTTCTGCCTAAAACTGTCAGATTAATATATGCACGTGAGACATTGGTTCTCAAGGTGTGGTCCTTGTACTAAAAACATCAGCTTCAGCATCATGTGGAAATTTACTGAAAATGCAGCTTCTTGAGCTCTACCCTAGACTTACTGAATCAGAGTGAGGCCCCAGCACTCTGTATTTTAACATGCTCCCCCCACCCCACCAGTAATGCCCACGAAGTTTGAGACCTACTAGTTTAAGACATTGGTTTGTAATCTTGACCGTGCGTTGGAGCCACAATGGGACTTCAAAAAATACCGAGGCCTGAGTCCCACCCCCAGAATTCCTACTCAAATGGTCCAACACGGTGTGGGCATTAGGATTTCTGAAATCGCCCAAGGTGATTTCATGTGTGGCCAAAGTTAAAAACCTTTTGTTTTAACAGGATCGGAAGAAATAGCATCCTAGGTTTGCCAATTGTTGGTCACTGGTTGGAGTAAGAGCTGGAGGCTACCACTTGCATTTTGAGATAAGTCTTTAAAACTCTCCCTGTCTTCATCTGAGCCCAATTAAGAAAATTAAATGTTTTCGGAAATCAAGTCAACTGTTGAGTGTTAGAGGTGGCTCCCTTGTTCCAGTTTCTTCAGTTAAGAAAATACATGTAGCTCGTTCAGTGGTTTTATGAGGAAATTACTGTAAAATAAGCTTCTTGGCTAAAAGGAGAACATCCGTCAGAAAGAGGAAATCAATTTTGGATCCTTCCTAGGTATGGAGTCGGGAGGGAGTGCTATTCTGCATTTTTACATCTTGTTTTTCAAAGTAGAACAATACTGTGGGCCCGTATTATCCTCAAATTCCTTGTTTAAACCGAGACAACCAATAATAACTCATGCTTTCTTTGTGTTAGAATGTTTTGCTTTCTTGTAACACCCTGGCTACAAGAGATGCCATTTATTTGTGTGGCATGTTGGGGGTAGGGAGCCATAGACACCCTAAAAATCAAGATGGGGAGGAAAGCCCATTCTTCGCTAATAGGCTGACACTAAGGTCACAAAATGCTAAGAGTTCACATATAATGGTGACGACCTCCAATGATAGGCTATCTGAATTAATGGGGAAATTTGCTAAACTAATGGTATATGAACTCTTACCCTGAATAACAGCTCTGTTACTAAGAAGGGAGGCTGACACCAAGAAAAGGTTGTGAACAGGTGTGATGGAAGAGATGTTTCTGTAATTTACATGAGCTTTATTGAGAAGTGTATTCTAATGAGATAATCTTATGACATTCCTTTTATTCCCAGGAAGCCACTAGCAATACATCCTACTAAGAGTTTGCAAGCCAAAGCAATCTACCGTCTCTATCACAAAAACAATACAATTTTCCAAGACTTTAAAGGACAAACTGGTTCTCCTTTCTCTCTCTAATTGCCCCCACACCTGGTTAAGGCTCTGCTAAGGCTCTGAGTAATGTGGGCTGATCAGGCAAATAAAATGCCATTACTCTTCTCTTTGAAGGGTGCACCCAGTCTTCTGTGAGCATTGGAGAACTAGTCTAGAACTTGATCAAAATGACACAATGACAGATATCTCTGACAATTTCTCTCTTCTAAGCTGGATATTGACTAACATTAATATGAAGATCTGAGGAGACAAGACAGCTGTCTTCCTCAGTTCTCCATACCGGGATTTCAGCTATACTTTATCTGGGTAAGGGTTTTTCTTTAGGCAGAGATCCTCATAGGCACTTGGTAAATGATTATAGATTATACATACATGGAAATAGTGATGATGAGATTATTTATAGAAGCAGGAATTGTCTGTCTATGAGTAAGCCAGGTTTCAGAGGTATAATTCCTTATTGAGTTATTTAGTGGAGACAGTATAGAAGTTTAGAAATTGTGCTAATACAGTTGACCTTTGAACAACACAGGGGTAAGGGGGCACTGACCCTCCTCACAGCTGAAAATCTGCATACAACATATAGTTGGCCCTCCTTATCTGAGGTTCCCCTGTATCTGCATTTCCTCCATATCCACAGTTCTGCATCCATGGATTCGCCCAACCACAGATTCAACCAACCGCACATCATGTAGTACTATGATAGTTATTTAGTGCAAAAAAAATCTTTGTATAAATGGACTCTCACAGTTCAAACCTGTGTTGGTCAAGGGTCAACCATATACTAGGATTCCTTCAAATGTGGAATGACCATGAAGCAGAAAATTTTACCATAATCTTAGCTAAATACAACTAAACTCATGTAAGACTCCTTCTGGACTTCCCCAGGAACTGGGCTTCCATTACAATCCCTGTGCCAGCTTTCCAATGATTCTGACTTTTCGGTTGTGTAAGTTTCTCACAGTAAAAAGGTTCTGACTCAGTATAGAAGTTGATGTGGTTTGAATCAAGCCAGACCTGTTTTCCGTCAGCATCTAAAGAATGTTAATCCTAAGTGACCTCAGATTGTCAATATTTGTAGGCTTTCCTGGAAATAAGCACATTTGGAAGAAGATAGTCGAGGTGGCAGGGCTGAAATGCTGAATTTTGGGCTGTTTGTATGATGATCTGGGAGCTGAGGAGGAGGCCTGGATTTCTTTCACATGAATTCCAGTAGAAGGATGGTTGATTCGTGCCTTATTTTAAATTCTGATTGAGTAGCATATCCAGTGGATGGTTTTGCTGCTACGTGGAAGTATTGAAGAGGGAAAACCCAACCATTTTTCTGTTCAACTTCTCCAGACCTACTCACGTTAATGTTGTAAGACTCTGCATGTCATTTGTTTTAAATGAAGGAAGTCCTGAGACTCTCACACACGGTTCTTATTCTTTCCTGACCTCATCAGCATAGAAAAATGTGCATCCTGGGAAGGCTTGGTTCTTTCTTCTTACCAGCAGCTGGGTGGTCCAGCCCAGACCGTTTGCTAAACATCGTGGGAGCCCTTGGGTGAGAATAAACACTTTTTGGCATGAACGGGAATCAGGCAGCAGGACTGTTATCTCTCGTGCATGAAACTGGAAATTTGTATCTTCATTTCAAGCAGCCTGTTTGTGATGGTCCCTTGAAGAGGACAAGGTTCTCCCCTCAGAAGACGAGGCGTGATGTCTGAAAAATAATACCTCTCCTTTGGTTTCATTTACTATGATTTTTCACTCCCAATTTTTGTCCTCTAAGGCAAGCAAGGCAGGTACCCCTGGATGGTATATATCTTTTGCTCCTTTCAACACAACAGAACATGGAGCCCTGGGTTCCTCAGTCAGAAGTTCCTGTTTCTAGTCTCTGCTCTGGCCCAAACCATTAATGTCACTCTAGCTCACCTCTCCTCCATGAAATGATGGCACCCAGTGACTGTTCGGAATCTCTCAGGAAGGGAGTGGAGATGAAGGTCACACTTGAGGAAGTGGTGGTGGCTCTTGGAAGAAAGCACCTATGTAAATATCAGATAAGAAGAATGATATAAACTTCAAGCGTCATGTGAGCAAGCATAATTTATGATGAAACTGCATTTAATAGGCATTTGTTAAATGCTATTCCCTGCACTGTGTTTGTCTTTGATAAATTGAATCCAGCCCTAATGCTACACACACGCAGCCCGTCTCTGCAGAGAACTCTGGAAGTTGGGCCTGGTGGCTAGAAGGAGTGGTCTCGGGTATAGTCAGGATTGATGATGCTGCCCCAGGGTCCATGCCCCTAACCTGGAGGATACAGCTGCCTCCCAGGGAATATGACGTGTCTAAACCCCTGATGCAATGCCTGACAGGTAGTCATACTTGTTTGCTACTCTGGAACTTTCTTATAGTATTTTACTTCCCTACTGCTGCTCTTCCCAAGAAGGGGTCTGAGGCAAAGTGTTGAAATTCTGGGGTTAGTTCTCAGCAACAGCTCATCTCTTCCCTGTGGTCCTCCCCAGCTTCTGGAGCAGAGTGCACTCAGGACTGTCCCCTGTCCTCTCTGCTATTTGATGCTCCCTACCGCAGTCAGAAGTCCCTGCTGGAGTTCTACTTTACTCAAGTCTTTCTTAAGTTCTCCTCTCCCCTCAAATTAAGTGACTCTTAGGAGAGGCATAGTATAACTCTCCGTAGGTATCTCAGTGATGTTCTCAGACCACCTGTATCGTAATTATCCCTGGGGTGCCCATTAAGATGAGACTCTGGACCCTTCCGTAATCCTTATAAATCAGAATATTTGGGGTTGAGGTTCAGCGACCTGTCTCTTAGTAAAGTTTTCAGGGGATCCTTTTCCACACTTACCTTTGAGATCAGTGCCTCTCAGCCTAGCACAGTGTCACATATGCAGTAGACCTCCCTAACCATCTACTGAACTGACTAGAACGAGGAGCTAACTATGTGTCTGGTGAAGTGCTGTCTCCTAAGGTGCTAATGACTGATTATGGTAGGTGTGTAACTTTTCCAGCAGCCTTTTATCTTTAACAAGAGCTGCCTAGGGCTACCAGCCTTAATTTCTTACTACCAGGGATCACTGTGCCTGCCCTTTCAGAAAGGTCTCCCAACAGTGCCCTTGAAACCACTTATTTATAACAACTCCCCAGATTTATCCTACAGCAGGTCCCATTGTTCGCCTTTCCCCACCCATCAGAGGGCACTCAGGGACACAGCAGGTGTCTCACTTTTCCTGGCAGTTGAGGGTGCTCCACCTGCAGCTCAGAGACTCCCTTGCCTGCATTTATAAATGTTTTTAGAGTTTTCTTATTGCCAGTGTCTGGGGTAGCATGCTAAAGAGGGCTTGACCTGTATTTGGAATTGATGGTTTTCAAAGACTCAATTTCCAAATCAAATATCTAAATTGGCACCCAATTCCTAATTACCCATTGATTCTCTAAATATCCCACGAACTCCACCAAGCAGAAACAGGAAATGAGCTAAAACAGGCCATCTGCCTTCTGGATGGATGCTATTTGAAGGAGTGGTTTTAAAACTCTGCTTTGGTTTTAAAGATTTGTTAGTTGGAAGAGGCTGTGTACTTGGCACAATTTTATTTTGATGGAAAAATAATTGTAGAGTATTAGTGTTTTTCAAGAGAGTTTATTTTCTCGAATCTTCCATTTTTCCCTGAAATCTACACAGTTTTTTCACACCTGACAAGTGTCATTTGAAGATTAATATTGCATTTTAAGCATATTGCAAAATTGATTGGCTCTGATTCTCAAAACTTCAATACTTATTGTTCATCAGAATCAACTGAAAATATTTAAAAAAATACTGTACCCCGGGGTCCCACACTCAGAGCTTCAGGTCCAATTGGTCTTTGGTGAGAGCCAATCACCTGTATTTAAAAACAACAACAACAACAATAAAATCTTCTTAGGTGAGTCTATGGGACTGCCAAGGTGTACAATGCTGGACCAGAAGTGAAGTGTTTGAAATTGATTAATCTGATGATCAAGATAATGGCCTTTTATTTTATCATTTTCTTTGTGAGAAAAGTGCCCCCTCTTTTACTTTTCCTCCATTGTCTTTATTTTCTATGTAAATGTAAATAAAATTATCTTAAATTATTTTTGGCACAACATTGGTATAAGTATCTGATTTTTAGAACAGAAGTGAAATGAAGTATGCAAGAATTCTGATTTTTAATGGAATTAAGGAAGTGCACATAAACTAAAGTGTACATATAGACAAAACCAACAGAAGTTGAAAAATTCATTTATATCACAAAAATTTACTGAAGACGTTAAGTTAGACATTGAGTTTTGGCTACTGGAGTTTAAAAGACAGATGAGATAATCCTGTGTTAGTGTTCTTTGGTTGCAAGCGACAGAATTCATTTCTGCTAACTCAAGCAGAAATGAAATTTGCTGAAAGGACTTGGAAGGGGTGCAGGACTGAAGGCAAAGACAAAAGACAAAACAGACAAAATTCAGAATCAGAATCAGACAAAACCAGGCATTGCAGTGATCTCAGTAAGAGCAACTGCAAACCAGTTCTGTTGGGGATCTAAGGTTGAAAAGAAAGTAACTCTTCTTTCAACCTTTCATTACTCAGGTTAAGGTACAAAGTCCCAAGACAGAAAGTCCAATTTGTCCTGCTTAAGTAGTATGCCCACAAGCTTGGCAGGGAAGTCTAGGTCTCTTGATTGAGCCTCTCCAGGACTGGACCTAATGAGGGGAAATAATCTCCCAGAGGGCAGTTACCAAAAGGAAGGCGGAAAGGATGCTAGGCAGCTGAAAAACAATCCTTCTCTAAGCTCTAATCAAATAATTTTAACTAGAAAGCTCAGATATACAAGATGTAATATTTAAGAGCCATGTGAATGATACTCTGGACCAGTTTCACTCATTTACTCCTAGAAGCCTGGAGAAGTAGATGCTTTTGTTCTAAGTTTTTGCAGGTAATGTAAAACTTAAGGCATGGAGCCATTTAGTTGGTTGACAAAGGTCACAGAGGTGACAAATGTCAATGCTAGGGTGCAAACTGAAAACTTTCAATCTCTATCATTACACACTTTGTTGCCTACTGATCCCTAAGAAGTTTAAGAATGTTAATATGGGAGAGAACAGCTAAAAATAATAGGTGTCAAAGGAGGGAAAATGGGGGATTGTAATTGGAAAGACCTTAAGGCAGGGTCGGGACATGTGAAAACACAATAATCCAAGAGAAGGCTGCGGTAAAATGCATTTCAAGGAGAGACAAAAGAGTGGACAAGAACTTAAAGGCAGTTCAAATGATTGTATAATGGAAATGTTGGTATGTAGGTTAGGTAGGGTCTTGGGTTTGGGTTTTATTTATTTGCCCAGTAACAGGAAACAGGCAACATTTTTTTGATGAGGGCTAAGAAGGAGAGGCACAAGGAAATCTGCATTTAGGAAAATTAGTATGTGGCCATGTGCAACATCAGTGAAGTAGGTGGGAGCTCTGAGAGAGAAATGAGTAAACCATGCAACTGAGCAGCTGAAAGATAATGAAACTGATGAAGGCTATGCTAAGTGTGAGTGGAGTAGCACTCACTGGTTTCAGCTACTAATCCGATGCTAGGAATGGTGGTACTAAGCTGGGGGAAATGTCAATGTTTCTAAGATTTTGAGCAAAGAAGTTAAGCCATTGGTAGTGCCATAGCGTGGGCAAGTCAAGAAGAGGAAGGATGGAGATGTTCAAAGACCTTTGCAAATGGGGGACTGGTGCTTGGAAGAATGATGTGGCCTGGAAACAGAGATAGGAAGTTGTCTCTATAGAAATGATGCTTGAAGACATGACAAGAATCAGAGGAACTGAGCTGTTGAAGTCGACAGAGTTGAAAATGGTAGTATACTATTGCAGCTTTGAAATGGTCCCTAAAATTAATCTGATCCAATCCTGATTCTGTACAAGTCAGACCTAATGGAGGGTTACTTTTTATATAAAAATTCCCCTATTTTTTAAAGTAATTGCCAAAGTACTTTTCAATCTAGAAAGATTTCTGTTTGCATACATCCTGAAATTGAGCCCATTATTCCTTCATGCATGGATGGGGTGGATGAGGGAGGAGGATTCTGAGCAATCATTTTTGCCACAAGCAGGTAGCCACTGTAGAATAGCAGAGCTGGGAAATACCTCAAAGCTTCATATTGGTAAACTGCCTCATTTTAATGATGTGAAATGAAAGTTTTTCTGTCCATTGACTCTGAAGACATAGGGAGTGCTGGAGGAATCTAGGTGAGGTGAATGGGGTCTCACAGGAGCCTCATGAGCTTGCCTGTGGAATGAAGAGGAGGGCTTCACCAACTACTAGCCTTTTTCTCCTTGGTGTTGGTGGGGCTTGTCCTTGCTGCTGAGGTAGGAACCCTGGTCTGATTGCCCAAAATCTCAACTGTCCACGTTTAATCTTCAAAAAGTTAAAAAAACGTGATTCTCAAATAAATGTGGAATGGACACTAGTTCACTTATATATCTCATTAATTAGGAAGGATGGCACAGAAGGATCCAAGAAACTTTGATGATCAAGGTATGTATAGTCCATTAGGGAAAGTACTAAAATGGGATTTTACTTTTGAAGTTAGAATCAAAATTTTAAAATCCAACAGGGCAATAATATCCTAACCTTTTGGGTTGTCTGTTCTACCAGAAACCAGTAACTTACAACCCTATAGGATCAACATCTACCAAGTTAACTGGTAACCCTTATCAAATGCAAATGTCAAAACAGATAAGGTTCCCTTTTCTTTACTAGGGAAAAGATGGGCAAATTACAGGGGGCCAAAATCCACTGGCCACCTGTTTTTATAGATAGTTTTTTCTTTTAATAAATAAAGTTTCTTTGGGACATAGCCATGCTCATTCGCTTGTGTTGTCCATGGTTGTTTGGTGCACAACTGCAGAGCTGAATGGTTGTGACGGAAAGCCACATGTGGCCCTCAAAGCCTAAAACACGTTCTGTCCTACCCTTTAAAGGAAAAGTTCGCTGACTTCCGGCCTAGAGAATGAAATAATCCTTGGTTGGGCTGCTAAACAATGGACATGACCATGCAATTAACTTTTTGTCTACTTCACATTTTGGCTAATTTAGCTCAAGAGAAAGGCATGGAAACTTGACAGTGGAAATCTTTCAGTGTGAGAATGGGGACCAGCATTGACCTTGTGTGCTGATTGGACAGGCCGAGGGTTATCTCAGGACTCCCAGTCATGATCCAGTTTTAAGCATACGAGTTTTTTCATGTGTTCTTCCAGTGTTGAGACCCATGCGCACAGTGGGAGAGAGAGAGAGAGAGGAACTGAGGGACTGAGAAAAGAGAGAGTGCGAATGAGCAGTCTTTCTGTATCTCTCTGCCTTGGGCACCTGGCCTGGGTATATAATGTTGAAAGCTAAGAACATGACTGTTATTTTTTTTTGCCTCAGACTCAGCAGCTCAAGATAGCCACAGAAAACCAGGCTGGCTAAGGTGCCACTCTGGGAGCCAGGAAACCTACATTCAGACAGAGGTTCATTGTTTTGAGGTTTGTATTTAGTTTGGGTCCAGAGTGACCTGTGTTTTCAGCTCCTCAAACACTCATCACCTCCCTTCTCAGAAACAGCCCTGGAGATGAACCACAAGTTCCGCCCAGAGAAACACTCAATTCAGGCTCAAAGTCCATTTGCTTGGGAGGCAAAAAGCCTGAGCAATTCTGCAAGAGAGACAGAGACCAGATGAGCCCCTACTTCTCCTAAATCTGCATTGTGTTAGAAATAATACATTTTTTTTTTCTTTAGCAGGAACAAGAAACCTGCTCTTCAACAAAATGGAACTACCATGTTTACGCGTCTGGGGACAACATTGGCTTTTCTATAATTTTACCTCTCTAAGAAACTTTGTTTCACATTTTTTGCAAGGCTGGTATACTGGCAGAGAATTTCCTCAATCTCTGTTTTATCATTCAGTTTTGAAGGATCATTTCATAGGGTACAGAATTCTGGATTGGTAGCTTTTTTTCTCTCTCTCAATACTTTAACTATTTCACTCCAGGTTTTTCTTGCTTGTATGATTCCTGAATAGAAGCTGGATGTATTTCTTATCTTTGTTTCTCTGTAGGTAAGGGGTTATTTCCCCCCTCTCAATTCTTCCAGGATTTTTAAAATTTGATTTATGTTTATTTATGTTTCTTAGGAAGAACATGGGGCTCTGGCGTATCTCAAAATGGTTCCTTTTCCCTCCTCCTTCTGGTGGAAGTAGGGGGGAATTTTTCACTGAGATTTACTGTAGGAACCTGGTCAAGTTCCTGGAGGCAAATTTCACAATGTTGTGGGGGCTTTCCCTTTGGCTGGTTTCTCTGGAGTTTTTAACTCCCATGCTTTCCTATACTGATGTTCCAGCAATTTGTTCATTACAGTTAAGGTTTTCCTGTTCCTATCCTGGATCCTGAGGTGGTTTCTGCTTGCAAATCTGTGCTCTGATAAGCAATGATTTGTTGGGTTTGCCTGCCTGTCTTTCCAATTTCTGGGCCAGAGATTTGCCCTGTGCACTCCCCTCTCTAAAAGACCCAAGAAGAGCTACTGATTTTTAAATTTGTTCAGCTCGTTAGGGTGGGGTGGCAGCTTCCAAGCTTCTTATATGTTACTGTGTTACCAGTAAATTTTCTTTTTAAATTTTGTTTTAAAATAATTATAGATATGCAGGAAGTTACAAAAATATTAGAATCTGTGTTTTATTAACCCAGTTTCCCCAAATAGTGACATAACACCAGTGAATTTTTACCAGTTAGGGAAAAAATAACATAATTTTACATACACGTCCAGAGAATAAAAAAAGGGTCTTCTCATCCCAATTTTTTTTTTTTTCATGAGGCCAGCATCATTTCGTTACCACTTTCTGATAAGGAAAATGTACATAGGAGAAACTATAGGCCTATCTCTCTGATTCAGAAAATCCTTAAGAAAATATTAAAAAAAACTGATAGCCAGTGATTTATGGAAATGAAACATATTATGACCAAATTGGGTTTATATCAAGAATACAAAAGTGGTTTAAGATTTTAAAATCAATTAATTCACCATATTAACAGATAAAATGGAAAGTCATATGATCATATGATGAGAAAGCCTGTATGATTAAATTCAAATTTATATATAAAAGAGACTCTTAGTAGTATGAAAGGAAACTTCCTTAATCTGATGAGGTGTGTCTCCCAAAAGCAATAGTAAACATGCCATGATGAAAATGTTGAAATCTTTCCCTTTGAGATTAAAAACAGTGGAAAATCTTACACTTTATATTTTAATAGTGCTACTTCAAGAAGAAATGTCTATTTTAGGGCAGTTGGGCACTTTCCCTTTATGGACAATCCAAAAATCAATGGGCAGTATTCAAAAGTAGGCCTGCCAACAAGAGTTTCCTATGAAGAAATCCATTGTCTTTTAAAGGAAAGGGTTTGACCGAAAAATGCAGTGACCTAATGCAACTATTTTAAATGGCTTAATTGTATGTTTTGTTCTATTTGGATTGGATGGTAACTATGAAATTAAAGATGATGCATTTTGTTAATGTTGAAATCTGACTGGACTATGATTAATGAGATGCCTCCTTCTCTAGTCACATTGATTGCCTTAATCATTGTTCATCTCTTTTTTAAATACATTAATTACAATATAAATTTGTATATTTTTCAGTAGACTGACATTTTCTACACAAGGGGATAAACTTAGATTAGTTGTTAAAAAATGGACTTCAGGGAATCCTCTGATAGTGATCATCCATCTTCATGGATTTGTATCATTGAATAAAAATGATTAAAAAGTCTAATTTTCTCTTCCACTTTAAGGTAAACCTCAAAAAAGGTTTGCATACCCAAGGGGAATAATGAATTTTCCCACATGTTATGGCTACTCTAGTTCCTCCTTATCTCTCTGTTACATTTTATTTTAATTATATAGTTTTGATACTAGGGATTTTTACAGGTCAACAATCCACTTTTTCCCCAATGCTTTGTAAACATTTGAATGAAGTGCACTGTTTTAGGACGTCTACTGTTCCACTGCTGAAAAGTTAATTGTTGGGAACTTCTTCCTTTTATTTCTCAGAAGATTCAAATATTTTTCTTGCGGGTAGAGTTGGATGTCTAATTCGTCAATTATCCAACTCTCCCTCTTTTTCCTTATCACATTGTCACATTCTCCTGCTCACTATCTTCAGCACTTACTTTGATTCTACGTGTTTTACTTTGTTTTCTTGTTTGCTTATTTCATTTATTCTAGTGATCTTCATCTCTGATAAGACAAAGAGACCTTAGCATTGTTTCCCCAGCTACCATCTCAGACAGGCAGCGTAACTGAAGGCCCTCTCAGATAGTAAGACAAGTGTTGCCCACGCTGGAGGACACTGCTGCACTAGTGATCTTTGATCCTAATTTTTTCTGGTTACTGACGATGGATTCCAGACCTGCATATTTGTTTCCTGAAAAGTTTAATCCATGAAATGATATGAAAAATAATCTTTCCCCTCATAGTCTTACGTAATAACAAATCAGTGCAGTAACATATCATTAACCAGTTTCATTTCCATGAAGGCAGAGACGATTGTCTCTCTTTTTGTACTGTGTATATGAATCCTAGTGCCAAACTTAACATGTCACTAGACCTTGGAATATTTGTGTGGGATGGACTGGTGAGGGCTTTCTCCAAAATATATTCACATCAGCACCCAAGAGGCTTGTTCACCAATAACAGATGTGCCAGGAATGGTGACAAGTCAAATGAGCCCAACCTTTGTCAATTTTCCTCTTCTTTTTCACCCTCTGCTAAGACGCAGGGCTTTTTCTTGGCTGGAGGGTTAGTGAGAAGTCAGAAGGTAATGCAGGACGCTGGCTCCCCAATCACCCATTGACATTCTATCTCCTCTCCTGGTTCTAGATTGACTCTTCCTTCTTCAGGCTATTGCTCAGTGCAGGACAGCTGGTACAGGCTCTGGGCAGTGACAGATGATAATAGCTTTGTGATGCTTGTTATGACCTGGTTTCTAAACATTCTGCTCTTAGAAAACCCATAACTTGTCAGGTGTCAGATGATTTGTGCAAAGCATTGACTGGCTTGATATTTAAAACAGTTTATAGAAAGTTATTGATCATAATAACAATAAAGCCAAGAATTATGTGCACAGAGATGTAAAATGCCCTTTGTAATCAAGCGGTGAAAGAAAAGGAGTGGAATTAAATTAAAATTTTAATTTTTATTGTATAAAATTTTTTTCAAGAAATGTGATATAACTGCTCTACTAAGTCAAGAGATTAATATTTCTGTATGAAATTCAGTTGCAATGGGTACAACGATTTCTGTTGCTCAAACCACAGAAGGATTATATATGATGTTTTAGTTGATAATAAGATTTGAGCCAGATTCTAATAAAGATTGTAGGTCTGGCCCAAATGCCTCTGCTTTCATAGTTCATATCAAAGGCAAGTTTGCCATGAGGGTTTTAGAGGGTTTTAAGCGTTTTAAAGAAGCCAGTTTACAGAATTTTTTTCTTTTTCCAGCTTTCTAAAGTACTAATTTGAATGTTCTAAAAGCATACTAGAGGAAATATTTGAAGATGACACACTTTAAAAAAGACATTTGTTTCTCAAAACTGCAAAAAGTCCATATTATATATATATTTATGGACCATATATAAGCGTGTGTATGTACATATATTACATATATAATATTATGTATGCACATATATTATAGATATAATTACATATTACATATATAATGTGCAATGTGTACATATACAATTTAGCACAGTATATCATTCAGATTGTGTTTTACTCAGGAATTCTTTGAGCTAGGTACTGTTAATATTGCCTTTTCATAGATGAGAAAATTCAGGCACAGAAAAATTTAATAATTTGTGTTAGGTCACATAGAATATAAATAAGAAACACTAGTATTAAAACCAGGCATTTTTCTCCAAAGTCTATATATTTAATTACTTTTTATTGCTTCCAATTTTATACATGAAGATACGAAGGTTCTAGTGTTAAGGAATTTGGTCAAAGTTACACAGGTAGGGATTTGAATTCAGGCAGGCAGATTCGAGAGAAGATTTTCTTAAATATCACATTACATGGACTCTAATAGTAGAAAAATGTTAACCTCATGTAAAGTCATAATTAATCATACAATACAAAGTTGAACAAAGGTGTATAATCATTACGTTTACCTAAAAGTTATACATTAAATTCTGCATTAAAAAAGTGTAACTATTGTAATATGTAGTATTCGGGTGTAAAAGTGGGTCCCGCCAACCAGATGTCAGTGATCACTTTTTATTCACCTTCGGGAAAGCAAGTAGGGAGCACATCCTAACCAGAAATCAACAGAAAATATGACTTCAGCTGGTCCAAGACTGTGTTCTGTTTTTCTTTGTGTTCTGGAAGATCTCCATAAACCTCTCACGGTAGTCCCTGCTTCCAGCCCAGTCAGTGGACATCTCCCCTCTTCCATTACACCTTCCAGACTGTGCTGCCCCACCGCTCTGCCCTTGTTAATGTAACTCTGATTTTTCTCAAATGGCACAGTATTTCTCACAGGGATCCTACTGGTACTTTAGGAAGAAAAAGTTTTGTTCTACGTGTTTTAAACATTGCAAATCATCCAAATGTACTTTAGGAAATAAGTAAGTTATAAATTAATGTCAACAACTTAATTATCAATGTTTGAAAACAAAACCTTGCTTGCCTTGGGAAGGAGTGAATCTATAATTAAGATTTACCCTTAGTAGAATCACATGTCCAAATTATCTAATAAAAAAAATCTTTTGAATGATGTTATCACATATTCCTGTGCCTTTGGCCCAACTTCCAGGTTTCACTCAAATTTCGTTAAAGACTTTTATTTTTATTTCAAGTTTAATTATAGACAGACCCTATTGTCATTCAGTAAGTAACATGACAATCACTTTCCAAAAACTTCAGCTCTTGGAAGTATGGCTCTGTGAAATGTTTTGGAGGAACTCCAGGAGACTGGGAGTAACCAGTATTCCTTCTGTTGGCAGCACTCTTGGGGCAGATACAGCGAGCAGGACAAAGGACAGGAGTGATCCAGTCTGGTACTGAATATATCCCATATTAAATCAAGAGTGACCACCCTCTTACTGAAAAATAAAAATCCACCCAACTGTTATTATCAGTGAGGATTATAATATGATATCATCACTTTTAGGAAACGTGACATAATTGTTTTTGTTAAATTAGTATATTCTATGGTTTTTAGTCCATTGTGTCTGTTCTCAGAGAATACCCTTGAAAATTATCTAGTAAGAGCTGCAGTATGATTTTATGGTTTTTAGCTACCATTTCACAGATAAGCTTAGAATAAGTACCTTGTGTTATTTCGACTGTAATTTCCAATTTCTGAGACAGGGACTGAAAAATATTTAATTAAGAAAAAAATTCTGAGCAAATGTATTATCATACTGTGCCTTATTAAAATGTCGACCTTCTCCTGGGGCTGAGGGTCTGACTTTACTTGGGGGCAGCATTTGGGGTGTCTGGAGACCACTGACAGGCAAGATGTGTTCTCATAGCAAAAACGATCCAATTCAGTGTGAAGTCTGAAACAAAAGGAACACTGTTCAAAATGACAGTTGCCATTTCTAAGTCCTTGCATGTTTAAATAGTCCCCTATATCAATTGAGAAGTTTCAAAATGTGCATTGTTTGATTATATGAAGCATTGATTTAAAGGGAGCTAGCGAGGAAGTAGGAGTCAAATCACCAATGAGAGTCTGTAACTACCCTTAAAAACATTATCTTTCCCTCTGTTGCTTGAGGTGCTGCTATGAGGGTGAGCGGGAGCTTGTGGAAAAGGGAGTGGAGGGGAGTGAGGGAGGAGGAAATGGGGAAGTCTTGCCCGTTTTCCTGTAAGTTTCAAGTGGAAGAGGAAATGGGTGCTTGAATGCAATCAGATGTGTATTTGAAGGAGACTATAGTTATAATAATTACATCCTGCTATAAATTAAAGCTGTTTTCTACTTGAATGGATTGAGGCTCCATTAACTGGTGACTTCAACTTTTCCATGTTCCTATGTGGGAAAATCGGTGTGGTCGGGGAATAAGAGGAGAAAACACACACACACACACAAACACACACACACACACACACACACACACACACACACACACACACACACAGAGCTTGACAGCATTTTTTGGAGAGAATTAAAATATCTGAATTTTTCACCATCTAGGCAGCACGGGGTATACTATGACATACAAGGGAAACAGAGAAAAGCTTCACTTTCTGCACTCATATTTTTTGAGTAATATACCTACTGCACTTATGGTGATGGTGAGAAAGAAGGAAAGAGGGAATAGTGGTGGTCCTTCTTCCTTGAGGAGCACTCAGGAATTGGACATTTGAGCTGCATCTTAATTGACATTATTCTTAGCACTTTTAAGGGTGTTGGAAGGAAAAAAGGAGACAGGCAATTGATCATTTGTCCTTCCCCACCCCATTCTATTCCTCATGGCTCTGTGACTTAGAGCAAGTGACAATACTTTATAGGACTCAGCTTGAAAATAAGAATAATCATACTGGTATTATTTTAAACTTAGGCTGTTTGGCTAATGGAGGTCATTAAATTTCCGCAAAATAGATCACTTTTATGTAAATATCTTCAACTTCAACAGAACATTCTTCAGCTTGCTTTTTGAGCTCAGGATTTTAGAGATTTTTTTTCCATGCTGATATTTACCTAGTTTTTTAGTGTTAATTTCTGTATAGTTAATTTCCACTATGTGACTATATCACTTTTTTATTATGCCATTTATTCAGCAAACATGTATTAAGCACCTTCGTTAGTTAAGGTACCAGGTTCTGGGGATACAGGAATGAACCAAACAGATGAAATTCTATCATGTAGCTTACATTCTTACTGGGAGAAGGAGCAAGCAGATAATGAACAAATTGACATGTTACATGTCAGCTAGTATGTCCTTTAAAGAAAAAAAGCCAGGTAAGGGAACAGAGAGTGGTCGAGTGGGCTGTTTTAGGTAGTGGATTTTACAGAAAGGATTTTCTTGTAAGATGGCATCTAAGCAGAGCTCGATGAAAACGAAGTAGTGAGCTCCACAGATATTTGAGAGAAGAATATATCAAAGGAGGGGCTCATGGTCACAAAGATGGGAGGGTAGGAGCATTCTTGGTACATTCAAAGAATCATAAGGAAGCCCGTGTGACTGAATTGCAAAAAGAAAGGGAGATGATGGTTGGAGATGAGGTCAGAAAAATAATGAAAGAACAGGCCATCTAGGCTATTTTAGGCCATAGTAAGTATTTAATTCTGAACATGATCTATTTCAACCAGAGGAGTAACTCTGTGATTTTAGTTATATAAGGATTATTCTAACTACTATATGGAAAATATAATGGAAACTTATAACTTTGGAAGGAGAGAAACCAGGAGGATGAGTAACAGTCCAGGCAGGAGATGAGGAAGACATGAGACAAAGTGGCAATGGTGGAGATGATCACATTTGGACTCTATTTTTAGTTTAAAGCCACCAAGATATGCTGATGCTTGGGGTATGATGTTAATGGAGACAAGGATAACTCTGTGTGACACTAATACATTTTTATACTGATACCCAGGCTACTTCCTACATTCATGTGTTCTCATTTTGAACTATTTCTTCTTTAATTATTTACTATATGGTTTCTATTCTCTCTCTCTACATATAGATCTATAGTGAATATATCCCATTTAAGTATTAGTAAAGGATCCAATGTCCGGTGCACATAAGAAAGAAACATGAAAGGGAAATGCTGGAGTCAAAACCCAGGAAGCCACATTAGAGGAAGATGCTAAGGAATCTGTACATCATTTTGTATAGATGAGACTCCCTTTAGCAAAGAGATGATGCCGTATTAAGAAAGCTGCAGGGAGATTAAACTGGGAGTTCCAGATTGGCAAGGAAACGGGCAGGACAAAGGGATTCAGATAAGAGGTTCTGGAAATTATCTAGCAACAAGGAAATGGGGGCCTGGGTTCGATAGTGGCAGTGGATTTTTTAAAGCCACGTTATTTTGCAAAGCGGAAAACCTGAAGCACGTTTTGTGCTCCTCAGAGCCTGGCTGAGCATCAATGATAAAACTACAACTCCTTCCACACTTAACAGCCAGGGCAATTTTAAAAATTGGAACCATATCATCTATCTTCGCTATTTTAAGTCTTTCAAGAATTTCGCATTGCTTTAAGAATAACATCCTAAGTTGTCCTCTTTGCTTAGAAAGCTCTGCATGTTCTGAGCCCCACCAGTCTCTCCAACCTCATCTCATGTATGAGTCCACCATGCTAAGGCCATGTTGGTCTCCTTTTTCTACAGCTGCTTCGCTCTCATCCTTCAAGCCTGAACCCTAATCTAACCTCCTCCATGGCCCCTCATCACTCACTTTTCCCCAGTGACTCTCTACAGATCTTCTCTTTATCAGCACTAATTAGAGTTTGTAATCATCTTGTTATTTAATTTACTGATTTGCTTATTGTTACATGGTTATGTCTTGGCTTCATGAGACAGTGCCCAGGTTTTATTTGACTGTATCTCCAGCACCAAGCACAGTGCCTACACAAAATAAGGGTTCAACAAGCATTCATTGAGTTACAGATATTACTTCAAGGATTTGGGGCTTCTTGTCAAATGATCTATTGACCACATTATTTGCTTCTGCCTAGCAGATTTTAATAAAAAATAGTTAACTGTTATTAAATGCTTCCTGAAAGATCTCATATTCATTTGGTAGTTAACTTTTATTTATGAGAACCTAAAGGGAGAACTTGGGGGTAGATAGTTTGAGAGATGGTCAGTGAAAGGAGGAGTGATGGAGAAGGGGGATGGGGAAAAAGGATGCATTGATGAGCAGATTATCATTGTGGGCAACAGGATCACCACAGCTGGGGACCCCCTGAGGAATCATGTAAAACATACCTCAAAATTGCCTTGACAAAGGAGAGGGAGGTGGAATGTTAATCAACTGAAGTCAGGGGCCAGTGATGGAGAATTGTTCCCATGGTTTGACTTATCTGTCCAAGCTAAACAGCCTGAACAGCTTACCATGGCTTTGGAGAAAGTTCCAAGGTAGAAAAGCAGACAGTTATAGCTAATGTGCTGAAGGTGGAAAGGGGGTGGAACTGTCCAGCACAACCGATGACGTCAATTTGGGTGAAGGGTTGTAGCACAGAACACCACAAGAATTTGGCATGCTACATCTCTGTGTGTATTTTGATAATAGAGCAACCGTTTTACCACTTCCTCTGTTTCCTTGCAAATAGAATTTACAAATCCAGAGCAGCTGCTATGAATCCTCTGTGATTAGAAGATTTGCACGTGGCCTATAACGCAGGCAACATACTAACTATTTAGAAGGTGGAGATGGAATTGAAAATAAGATGTAGTGAACTTTGTTAATTTGGGGACTTATCTTCTGAATTGTAGAATATCTCCTCTTCACATTTTGGTGGCATCATCTTAAGAGTGATGAGAGAAAATCTGTAAGAAAAACATCTAACAGGAGCAAATATAGGTCATAGGAATCCAATGAAATGGTGACTCCTCTTCTTCATTAAGAGTAACATTGTAGTCAAAGTGGACTTTTGTTACCTTACTGAATCTGAAGATTTTGGCAGTATGAGCACCTCAATATATTTCACTGTATTAAGATTTCAAACTGGGACTAGGACTTGACAAAAGAAATAAATACTGTAGCCTGTAATGTATGAATAGTGATAAGATTTATATATATTCCTATGTGTATATATATCTATATCTATATCTATATATATCTGAACTCAATTTTAATACATTTAGAACATAGACTAACTTTCTTTACTAATAAGATTGGTTCAAAGACATTTATGAAACCTGTATTTTGAACTAGACGTCTCATGATTTTGAGTCAAGGAGTGTAGTCATTCTCTAGGCAAGATATCCCTCTCAAACCCTGTTTTCCTGTCAATATAATGAGGACAAAATGCAAAACATTCAGTACTTAATTAATTTTTTTTTTAAATTTCCAGGGCTAGTCCTTAAAAAAAAAGTTGTATCATAAATAAAATCATGACTTTCCTACCTCTAATGAGTGAAAAGCGAGAGATGATGAGACAAGTAGCTTCCTTTCAATCATGGAACCATAACATTTTAGAACTTTGGGCTGTTTATCAACTATAACCACCTAGTTTAATAGTTGAGATTACACAAGCGCATACATGTTAGTTAAGAAATGTGAGAGTGCAGTGAATCAAGGTTGCTAAACAAAGGAGCAGAGTTCTAGTGAGTACTCTAAGAAATTTCCAAATCCATTTTAACTCCCTAGTTGGTCTTAACAAAGTTTTTATTATTTGTATTTCTGGTACTAATATTTTCATGGTCTCCATTGGTTAATATTTTCCAATAAATTATCGTATTAGCCCAGAAATGGCAGTGAAGGACATATATATCCACTCCATTCTTCCTTCCCATCAATTTTTAATATCAGGGCTGAAGAATTAAATAAACTAATCAATAGAAATACATTGATTAATTTAGTATCTCTATTGAGTAATAATTTTATCTGCCCTTTAGATCTATCTACCTACCTATTTGTCTGTCCATCCATCCAGCCATCCAGACATAATTAAGTATTCATAGACTCATTAATGGCACATACGTAGTGATGTGCTTGGAGTCCGCTTGCACTAGGCAGTAGGAGTTGATTCTGTGCAGCTTTCCCCAATTCCACATTTAATGACATCAAGGCAATAGCTTGAAATTGGACATGGTGAGACTTTTTACGCCATAGAGAGTAGCAAATGATGTAAGTCACCGCCACCATCCTGCCACAGAGAACTGGTGAGAAACATTTATCAGCATAGCACAGTTATGCCAGTCACTCCACTTGGGTTTGGCTCAAAAACTTAAATGAAGTGCAAAATAGATGATAAATCTGAGGATAATGGTGGGGGGGGGGGTGGTTAACTAAAGTAAGCTGTCAAGTGAGCCCAAAATTTAAAGAATTTGTTTGACTTGAAAATCACAAACCTATAAATCTAAAGAAAAGAAAAATATCTCTTTGCAACTGAACTGAGAATAATTTTCTTTTTCTTGTTAGAAAAGATGCTGTTGAAATGGGCAATTCTTCCTCGATTGATGATATATAAAGACTAAAGTTGTGCTGTTTAAAAACATGTCATTTATATGTCCAGATTATGAAAGCACGAGAGCAAGTACTGAGTTTTCTAGTTTCTTTACCTGAATGCTTGGATGCTGTAGCTTAATATTACTTATCATGAAAAATATTGTTATCCTCTGAGTCTGGTTTAGAAAAATTTCCATAAATGTTTACATGTACACCGTAACAATGACCTTTATCACTCCCAAATACTTACCTTTTTTTTTAACTTTCCAAACGTTTGGCTCTTAAATGTCATTCCTTTGTTATGAAGTTCTAGTTTTATTTCAATATGATCAGAAGTAAGTTTTGCTCTTTCAAATATGATGAAAATGATTTTTAAACTACAATTGAATTTGTTTTTATTTTTGCTCTATGAATATGTATATACTGTGTATTAGGTAGCTATTAAATCAGCTCCTTTTTCAAATCATTAAATTTATCTGACTTTACCATATAATTTCTGTCTTCCTTATCTAGCATTGATGAAAGTAGATCTATGCAAAGTCATTGTAATTATTTCTGTATCATTGTAAATTTTAGTATTCCTTAAGTCTAACCGTCTGTGTTTTATATATGTTTCTAATGTTATCTGATGCTTAACGGCTTAAGACTATTACTTTTTCACTGTGAACTACACCTTTATCTATATAAAATATCCTTCTTTTAAAAAGTTTCAGTTTTACCCAGAATTCTATGTCTTCTTATATTTGCACCAATATCCTTGCTGTTTATTTATCTAAAGTTCTCTGTCATACTTTGCTCATCCCTCTACTTTAAAAAACTCATTAAATTTTACCAATCTTTTGTTTATATTTAAAATATGTTTTATTATAATCTACAAATCACTTTCTTTCAATATATGTTAAATCTAGATAAGTTTACTGAGCTTTCCTGTGGCTTTTTTGTGATTTTTACATTCATTGATTTTTTGTTTTCCATCTTTATTTCCGTCTTTCAAAATATTGCTTAATTTTCTTAATTCTTTTCTCCCTATAGTGATTTTAGGTTAAATGTGCTGTCTTTATTTCTTTTGGATATTTTCACATGAGAAATATTCTATTTTCTTGATTAGAATGTACACGTGGTGAAGCAGACACCCAGATCTGATAATTTATCTCTGCCACACCAGCACTGAGCAGGTTTTTCACCAGGAGGATGCTAAACAACTATTTTCTAAGTAAATAAATAGATGTTACTAATAAAACAAACTTGATTTGCTAGAAGTTTATTTCACTTCTTTTCTCTTCCTCAGTCCTGCCTCTACTCTGTTTTAATTGAAATAAAATGGGATATTTTCACTGGTTTATTTTAAATGGTATATTCTTTCTTATTCAAGAATTACTTTGTGATATTTGTTAAGTTTCATAACTATGTTTATAACATTACTCAGACACCAGCCCTGTATTAAGTTCATTACTCACTGACTTTTCTTTTGAACCACACATGCCCTCAAATTGAGTTAATTTCTTGGTTTTGATTCATTTCTTGGTTAAGTGAAGCACTTCCTTGAGTAATTTTTTTCAAGACAGATAACTGGTGTCGCACACTTCCTGAGTCATTGTATGTCTGAGAAGGTCCTTCTGTCCTTGCTAATGAATGTTGACTTGACTGAGGTTAGAATTCTTGGGCCACAAACATTGCCCCTGAAACCCTGAAAATGCAATATAATGTGTATGTGCAGTCGGACTGTAATAATTCTACATAACAAAACTGAAAAATGAAAAAAAAAGGTAGATTTTAAAAGTAAACAAGAAACATGGAAACAGCCCAAATGTCCATCAACAGATGACTGGATAAAGAAGATGTGGTATATTTATACAATGGAATACTATTCAGCCATAAAAACCGACAACGTAACGCCATTTGCAGCAACATGGATGCTCCTGGAGAATGTCATTCTAAGTGAACTAAGCCAGAAAGAGAAAGAAAAATACCATATGAGATTGCTCGTATGTGGAATCTAAAAAAAAACCCAACCAAACAAAACGTAAATACAAAATAGAAACAGATTCATAGACACAGAACACAAACTTGTGGTTACCAAGTGGGCAGGGGGTGGGAAAGGATAGACTGGGATTTCAAAATGTAAAATAGATAAACAAGATTATACTGTATAGCACAGGGAAATATATACAAGATCTTACGGTAGCTCACAGAGAAAAAAATGTGACAATGAATATATATATGTTCATGTATAACTGAAAAATTGTGCTCTACACTGGAATTTGACACAACATTGTAAAATGACTATAAATCAATAAAAAAATGTTTAAAAAGTAAACAAGAGGTAGATAAGTAAACAAATTTCTAAATATCATGTAACTATGGGCTCAATGAAAAATAGTTTAATTCTACAAACTTAATTTTCTTTCAATGGATACTTTAAGTGATTTGAATTCATTTAGACAGACCTGAGTATTATATTTTCTAAAATCAAAATATTATATATCCTTTTCTTAAAATCTTCAATGTATCAAAAATTATGCTAAAAATCTTGATTAAAAAAATCTGAAACACTATTTTGTTACTATGAACAGTAAAAATGTTTATAAACTCTGATTGAAGAATGAGCAATATGTTGGTCACTCTTTATAAGAGAAATATCTCATCACCCAATGCCCTATATCATATTGACGTCAATGTTCTGAAACAATTTGTTTGCTAAAAGTCTCGCCAAATCAATGAAAGTAAAAAGTCTCAAGAACTTTTTCAAATATGTGGTTTGTGGCTAGTGGCAAAATCCCACAATATCCACAAATGTCTAGAACTATAATTGTTTTTTTGTTTTTAAGATCTACCCACAAATCAGGTAAAAGGACATTTAAAAATTGGCAGGCACTGTTATTTCTTTTCAAAACAGGGGCACCCATTACCATTGTTTTCTTAGCATGATGAATTTCTATGTGTTACGTCCACTTTTACGACAGATGACATAGACAAGGTTGCGGAGAGGGGAAGATACTCCAGCTAGGACCACAGAGGGGAGTGAGTGATGTCAGGACTTAGGACATAACACCTTTAAAGAATCTTCTAATATTTCCTGCGGTAAGACCCCAACACCCACATAGCACCTCTGGAAATAATTTGTTTAATAAATTGTTGGCATCAGTCCAAGTATCAACTTCATAATTCCATTTAACTAAATAGAACAGATTTGTGTTCAGTCAAAAGCAAATAAGCCCACCTTCAAACATTACGTCTACTATAAACTTTGGAAAGAATCTAATATGGAGTCACAAAGCATTGTTGATGCAGAACATGTTAAAATAAATACCCTTTCATCAAGTATTTTCAGAAGTGTCAAAGGCACACTAGAAGAAAGAACCACTGAAAGGAAATATTTTATATTTGACAAGACACGAAGCTGTTGATGGATGTGGGCTAAGCGGTCTACTGTCCCAAGATGGCATTTTTCTATTGAGTTTCTCATCGGTCCAGTATATACAGGTTCTAAAAATCTCAATCTCTGTTTGAGAAATCTAGGTTTGATTATTGGTGGGCGTCTTATTACACTCATGAGCTTGCTGTGAAGTTAGAGTAAAACTATATAAAAAGGAATTAGAATTTCTAGCACTGATGTAGGCTATACCTGAGGTCAGGCATGATAAGCTTTTTAAAAAACACATATTTTTATTGAAGTATGTTGTCAGTTTACAATGTTGTGTCAATTTCTGGCTTTTGACATTCACCAATGATTCAAGATATCTTCCACCACATTGACCTTAGCCTTCACTGCCAGAGGGAGAGGACACTGAAAATAGATTGTGCCCCCAAATTTAGAGTAGATAAAAACAGATAAAGTGTCCCCCAACCCCAACACTTCCCTTGTAAGAAACTGCGACAGTTATTATTGCAATGCCTCCTTCGAAAGCAACATTTTGTCACCTTGAGAGAAAATATAAATACTTTCCCATCATTATGAGACAGCAATTACCTAGAAATGGTGCACTGCAGGAAATGGAGTCAGGCGTCTTGGGAACTGCAAAGCCAGGCTGCACGGTCAGCAGAAACTCCCCCAGAAAATAGGCACTCGGAAAAATCTGCTTTCTTACTTATAGATGTTTCTCTTCTTCCTTTTTTTTTTTTTTTTTATAGTGGACAGTCTCAGACCAGATTATTCTTTGTGTTCTCATCTCATGGCTTCCCGCAAAGCCACGGTCGGGCTCACTTTTCAGACAATGTGGGATGATGCTCAAGACTTGACATGTCATCAAGAGGAGGACGGGGGCCCTGGCCAACGGGGTGGAAATATTCACTTTGAAAAGGGATGTCGTAAACCAGAACATGAGACTCACACTAAGCACACGTCTACAAAACACAACCTGTGCCCCCCAGCACTGACATTTCACCTGTGATACTTGCAGATGAGAAATTATTTTCTGCTGCCCAAACGTGTGCTTCAGAAATTGATCTGAGGAGAATTGGCGAACGTCTTCAGACAGGGATAGAGTTTCAGAAGACTGTGCTTCTCTCTGAGTTCAGTTTCATTTACTCTCACCTGTGAAGCTTAAGAACTAGGATCTTGGGTCTAGAAAGGAGTGTAATAGCGTCGTTCCTGTGATGTTATCCTCACTCCAAGAGAGTTGGCTTATGTATTTGTCCTTCCGGTTCAGAAGGCAGTGAAGTCAATCCGACGGGACTCCTCACATTATCTTCTATTGTTTTCCATAATTAGTCTTCTTGCTCATCACTTAAGTATATATTCTCTGTTGGTCTTTTGGAGGGGAAATGCCTACTTCTATTTTCTTCCTATTGGTGTTTTTATTATCATTCAAAGTGCAATTCTATTACATTTTAGAATTCGATAGACTAAGTTAAACGATGAGAAACTCTTTTTCCCTATGGATCTTGAAGTCAGTTGTGTGATTAAGTCTGGAACAAATTTGTTGACTCTCTTGTCATATGGCACTTGTGTCATTGTGACATGGCAGGAATAAAAGTGGGTATGGAAACTGATGGCTTGGGTTGAACTGAAGGTTCTTCTTTAAATACAGGCGTTGAACAGTTTGCTCTGTCTCAGTAATTCTCAATGTTCTAGTGTGTCAAATGGGGGTAATAACTTCTACCTCCTGCAGAGTGCTTCTGAGAGCATCACACAGAAGTACTTGAGACGTACTGCTCACACACGCAGCCTCCTTATATAAGCGTAGGAGGATGTGAAGAGTGCGATGGAGACAGGAAGGGTGATGTTCTCTGATGTTACTAAGGCTGCTCCGCATGCACAGGGGTTGATCTGTGGTGATGAAGCTGATCATGACAGTGACCGGCCCAGATGCCCCTTAGCCTTGCCGCTGTGGCCCAGCCTCCCACCACCCGAGGGCTTTCTCTGGTGGGGTCTGAGCACAGTGTGCTCGACTCAGGCACTGTGGTCCTGAGGTGCTGGAAAATTAGTGTGCCCCTCCCCAGAGCTCTTTGATGGAAGATTCATGAGAATTGGTGAATGAAGACACTAGCTCCTTGACCCCTTGGTTGGGGTATTTCTGAGGTGCCTGGTCTACACTATCTCTTGGTTGCCTGGCAGGAGAGAGGAGAGAGGAGGGAAAGAGGAGAGCCCTGCAGGCTGGAAGCCCTCGTCTGCCTCTGAGCCTTTGCTGACTCCCTTCCAGCCCTGTGGGTTTCTTTCAGCTCCTGAAGTACACTCAGCCCGCCCGTCCCTATCCTTCAATGTCGCCTCATTTTCCTGATATCAGTTCAAAAATTGATTTTCCAGGGAAGATGGACATTCCTGCCTAGGCTGGTTTCCACTTCCATATACTCCTTATCCTTTAATCGTCATAGAATTTATTCTAGTTTGTGATTACATACACGGGATATTTGACTATCTCCCCCAAAGGAATGTAAAACTCCGAGGGGACAAAGATCATTTCTATTTTACTCGCTAACTTTTTCTTAACTCCTGGTTGAGTGCTTGTTGACTGTTTCTTAAGTGAATGATGTTATAAGCAATGTAACCAGATCGTGTGTATATAATTGTGTTTATTTATTCTCAACATAACTTCTGCTTCCAGAAGATTCGCTGTAGCGGCCCTTCCCTTCTGAACGACTCCTGGGACTAGAATTCTCTCATACTCAGCATGAAAGCCATGGACCTCTGTAAAGTAAGAACTTTTTCTAGGGTAGAGAAGACCGAGAGGATGAGTATGGAGGAGACAAGGGCTGTTACAGTAGCTGTGATGGGTCAGTGGCAGGCAGGTGAGAAGGAAGGGACCCAGACAGCTGTTGTCAGTGAAGGCTTAAGTCTTTGGGTCAGCCTGTGGAGTGTCCTGGGGCTGGGGTCAAGCACTGGAAACCAAAATTTCCCACTTTGCCGACTGGCTTCCGGTGTTTTCTTCTAGAGATTGTTTCCCTCTACGACCACTATCCCAGTGCCCGTTCTAATCCATGTATCGGAATTAACCTGTGTCAGAATTGTGTTAATTTAGAGTTTCCTTCGTCCATTGGACTCTTCCCTGGCATGGTCTAATCTGTGGGTATAGATTATATTTCATATAAATTGTTATTCAAAACCCCCAAAAGGATGGAATCCAGAATGTTATGAGATTCTAGTGGAAGGTCAGAATTCTAAATAAAATTATTCAGTCTGAAATGTGAATCAGAATAGATAATAAATCAATAACACTGAAAAATTTATAGCCCTTTCTCATGGGATGTATATTTAGAAACTCTTGGAATAGAAAATGTGTAAATTCTAGCAGTTTACCCTTCCAGGGTCTTGTGGAGAAGGGTAGCATCTTGTGAACCATGCAAATGAGAGGCAGCCCCCATCTCCCTCACCATATTTCTATACATTAGCTTTGTCCTGGAAAAAATCTGCTCAACTGTGAGGATAACACACTCAAACTTCCCCAGCCCTTGCCCCAGAAATCTCCAGATATCTGAAACAGAATAACAAAATTGTGTCCCATTTTTTTCCACTTTGCTTGAACGGCGACCTGGTTCTGGATTTTGTTTTGTGTGTGTTGACATAATCCTTATGGTTCTGAGCGGTTGTCTCTGATCATCTGCGTCAAACGAGGAAATCACTGCCCCGAGTTGGGTCGTCAGCAAGGCTGGGGAGGTTTACAAGGAGTCCTAAGGGAAGGACCCAGATGAACAAATGGAATTACAGTAATGTCAGCGGGGAGTATACCTGTGGGTTTTGTTTTTCTCTTTTTTTCCTAGAGTAATAGGAGCCTTAGGGGAACTAAACACCTGGTGAGATGGTTTGCTCAAATTCATTCAGCAATTTTTTTTTTCATTCCTGTAGGGGAATTAGTAGAGTGCTAAAGGTTTTAAAGAATTCAGATGAAAAGCCATCTGTTCCCTGGGCTTTGTTCAATCTCAATTTGAGGATGGCTTTGGAGATTTCCTATTCCCTAATTAATTCCTCTAGATGAGCTTGTGGGGTTGGCTCAATTTATTTTTTGAAAGATGGAAAGAAAAATGCTCCCATCAATTAGTCCTTTGTTACATTGTGACTGAGATGGAAATAGCTTTTTGCCAAGTGGAGCGAGGAGCTGAGAGATGCCTGTGTGTGCAGTTGGCCAGGTGGCCCTTGTCAGGAGGCCGGGCTTTGATGTAAGTACCGTTCTCTGGGTCTTTCAGATAATTGGTGAGAAAGCACCCGGCCTGGCAGGAATCTGAGTAATAATTTAGCCTGAAGCACAAAGGCCGGGAAACCAAAGCAGTGAATAAGAGTCATATTTTAAAGAGCATAATTGTCCTAGCAAATTTTTCGTAGGACCATGTGTGATGCATTCTAGTTGAAGGCTCTCTGGGTACTGCTCTCTGGCACTGAGCTTTCTGTATGGACAAGCACTAGGGGGCCAGCTGGAGGGCTGAGTAGGGGAGAAGGGAGGGGAAGGGAGAGCGAGGGAGAGAAAGGGGACAGAGGGAAAAAGACAGATGAGAGGGGAGAGCCTCTCCAGTAAGTCAGCTCTGGGTGTGGCAGTGTGACCATATAAAAGTGTACAAATCTGCCTGCTTAAGTTCTGTCTGCTCTTAGATTAGAGCATCAAGCCAATGCCTTGTACAGGAATCTCCATCCCCAGGATGAAACACAAAATGTTTGAGGCTTTCGGCTCCATTGGCTGGAAGTAAGTCCAGTCTAAGGCCATTCTGAATAGCACGTTGGAAGAAATGGTTCCAAAGAACAATGATGATTTAGGAGTGTTATTTTTAGATTGTTAACTAAAGGATTTTCATCCTCTGATGTCCCTATTTCCAAGATATCTGGGTAATTCTGTCCAAGACTCGTGTCTGGCAGACTCAGATCATAGGTTGTTTCACAATAGAGGGTCACCCTTGAGGTGTAGTGTTGCAGGTGGGCAGGAGAAAATGCTGGAGGGGAAGTACCAGCCAGAGTAGGACAGGGTGGGAAACCCGGGTCCTTCTGCCCAGGTGGATTGTGGGAAGGAGAAGAGAGCCAATCAGGAGGGAGGGCAGCTGGTCAGATCCGTTGGCATTGCCTCTAAATGTCCAGTCTCAAACCCTGCAGGGTGTTTTAACTCAGACCAGTTAAGGGAAAGAATAAAGTACAGTTCCTTATTTCCTTTTTGGGATTTAGGAAGACATGGGTTATCAAGATATCCCAACAATGGAGAGATGCATTATGGGGTTTTTGTGGGTGTCTGGGGGAGATAATTAGGTTTATTTATTTTTTAGAGGAGGGACTGGGGATTGCCCCAGATCACTGTGCATGCTAAGCATGCGCTCTCCCACTTGAGCTATACCCTCCCCAAGAGATGCCTTCTGTCTAAATCAGCAGTGTGGCTTGATTGGGGTGTGTGTGTGTGTGTGTGCACACATGCACGCAGACAAGCGTGATAAGGGAATCTGTAATTTCCCACTTGTCCCACCTTGGAGTGGGCATTGCTGTTGATGACAGCCAGAGAGAAGGAATGCCGTGATGTCGGCACACAGATCCGAGCAGCTGAGGGTTCTGGGGTTGCCTGCCTGGTTGGGATTGGGTAGCAGTCATTCCAGACACCTTGGCGGGTGGAGGGGGATACGGACTGCCAGCAAGAGCCCAGGAGGACCGAACTCAACAGGAAGGGACGTCCTCCCCGGATGAAGACCAGCGAGAGTGAGACCGCAGGGTCACAAGTAGTAACTATCACGGTGAAAAAGTAGATGGAGAACCCGCTGCCGTGGTGAAACTGTGAGTTAAACCCATTTCGCTTGCCTTCGCTAATCAGGGTTGTTTTAAGACTTGCGTGTCCTCCAAGCAGCTTGTAGCCTAAACAGTAAGATGTTTGCCTGAGCTATTTTCCAGGAACTCAGAGTTAGCTGTTCTCATTCATGCTGAGCTGTTTAAGACCAGACAGGACCACAGATCCATCCACTGGGCATGCGTGAGCGTCCACCTGATGCCCTTGTGACATCAGAGGGCTGAACACCACCCTCACAGTGTGCCAGGCCCATTGCCTAGTTAGGTCCCCACAGAATGACCACCACCGCACCTTTTCCCAAGTTCCCTGTGCCTCAGGCCGCCCTGCTGCTTTACTCTTCATGGCCCCCTTGCCTTCGGGGAGGCAGATTTGAGACCTGTTCCCCTGTCTCCTCGCTTGGCTGCCTTTCTCTCTGCTGTAAACCTTGACATCTTAATGTTTTTGCTTGTTGTGTGTCTGACAAAATGAACCCAGTCAGGGAACAGTAGTGGCCCATAGATACTGGGAAAGTGTCATAAGACCTTCCACACCATCCAGGGGACAATACAATGTCTTGGATGGTGTCACCACGGGTCTCAGGAACTCCCCCATCATGGGAAGGAGACGAGGAGGAGATAGCATGCCAGACCAAGGACACAGAAGCAGCTGTGACATGACAAGGCAAGGTGATATCCCTTCATGTCACATTTAAATAGACATTTGTATGTAAGATTGTACCAACATTAGACCAATATAGAGAAGAAGTCCCACAAAATGCGACACCGTCTTTGCCCGTCTGTGTGTAATGTAAGGAAATAGATGACTCCATGCCACAGGATCATTCCAAATATTCAAGAAGGAAGATCAAGAAAGAGAAGTTATTTGGGGAAAAGGTCTTTTAAGTGCAGAATAAATAATTTTGAAAACTTTGCTTGAAAACCTTTGTTTACCACCCAGTCCCCTTAGGATGAAATTCAGATGCTTCTGCCTGCTTCTCCAGGAGTTCCTGTCCCCTGTTGCCTGTCTTAATCACTTCGCTCTCTTCCTCTCCTGCTGAGCTCAGAGATTCAGAGCATCTGTCTCTCCCACTGCGTGTTGCTGCAGTGCTGCGTGTGCTGTTCCCTCTGCCTGGAACACCATCCACTTCCCCCAGATAGAAGCCGACCTCCCGCATCATCCTCAGCCCCGCCTGCACCAGCAAATCCCCGGGTCCCCATGCCCCACACACTTCTCTTAGAGACCAGCGAAGGGTTTTTGCCCTTTTGCCACCATGGACCCCTTTGCAGAACAGTGCTTTCAGTACATAATTAAAATAAAATATATAAGCAAGGGAGACCAGTTCTTTTGAAATAGATCTGTCAAAATATTAGAGAAAATGAATTTTGATGGATGTGCTTCTTTATTAATGTTTGAAATGACAAAATGCAGTGACGGGTCTAATAACCTCTGTCATTTTGAAGATAAACACAAAGGCTATTTTGAGATCTCTTCAGTAATTGTGATGTGATAACAAAAATATAGAATTTCTATTCTGTGATGACGGAATGTACTAATGCTGCTGTGGTTTATTGCCTGCAATCATTACACAAGGAAAAGCTTAATTTTCAGTTAAAGTTATCAAAAACAAAGATGTAATATTGTTCACAGTCTTAGTTCATAACCTGAAGTAAAGACCCCTTGGTATTTCCACCTGCTCTTCTTGGATTGGAACCATATGTTTATCATCTGGGCACCGTCACTAGATTATAAGCTTTATGAAGTCATTTCTGTCCCCTTATTACTTACCCACACTCAGCAATTCTGACACCCAGCAGAGGGCTCCCCACCTATAACTGTGGCATTAAATTGAAATTTTTGGGTCTGCTCATGTTTTTAAAAAGTATAAATTATCTTAGCCTTCAACTCCACACAACTGCATTTCTTTATAGTTTTTGGAAATTTAAGCCACAGATTCCAGTTGTCAAATATAGAAATATCCCAGGCTGCCCACAGGGGTTCACGTAAATGACACCAACTTACCGATACATTTGTTATTAACGCATTGCTAACAACCATCTGGATTACATTCACTAATCACTTGGCCACCATTCTTTTGAAATGTTTATTTCTTGGGGCTGGCATTACCGAAGGTGGATCCTTGGGGAAATGATTGTACCTCCAACAAGTGCAAGGGCTGAGCACACAGGCCAGAAGGGGCAGCTCACTCAGTGTGGAAACCCTCAGCCCCAGCGTCAGCAG